>NC_083483.1:2110455-2220455 GCF_030014155.1 Tachysurus vachellii | reverse complement strand
AATGTGCTTTGCTCCTATAATTGTTGTACCAATGATCACTATTAATAGATCAGACATAAAAAATAGTCAGATGTTCATCAAGAAATGTCATATTTTTCCTGTTGAACATGAACATTCTTGAAAATTCCAAATATTTTCATTTCATTTAGGACTAAATTTGTCAATCAGGTGGACATTTATGAGCTGTAATGGTTATTAATGGTTATTACTGTAAAGTAACGAATGCATGACGTACAGTATGTAATATCAGTAAAACACAAAGGTTGCTGCTCCGCATTCCCGAGACGAGGCTCTTTCAGACAATTCAGCGATATTCGAGGAGGTCTGCATAAAAGTCGCAATAACAAATCAATTTTTTACAGCGTCCCTCGTGCAGAATACTGAATCAGTGAACTCTGGATCTTTTTTGTTCCAATTGCAGCAAGAAATGTCCACGCTTTCACCACGGACAGACAGAAGGTGATTTTTTTTTCTCTCATCAAAAACAATGTCTGGAAACGTGAATAATTCATGTGGCGGAGAACGACGTGGCGTAGAAATGTGCACGGAAATCGTCCTCCAGCCAAACTGAAGAACTTTGAAAAGTGAAAGCTGCACTTTTTCCTAAATCTCAAATTTCATTGCTCATCACTATTGAACACAAATCTCACATGTTTGTGTTTACGTTTACGTTCCTAACAGCGGTACAGCTTTGACCTTCCGAATCCTTCCTGTACTATCGTGCTGATATTTTGCCCTCGACGCTCCGACGAACCAGAATTCAGGGATCTACTGGATATTAGATGAATCTGATTTCCTCTCAGAATCTTGCTGGATGTTTCTAAATGCTGTTTTCACTACGAGTCACACAGGGATTATATCCCAATACATGATTCCTAGCCTTAAAAATCAAACATGATTGAAAATATTGGCACCCCAGTGATATGATTTGTGAGCATATGGGAAATCAGGGATAAAACCGTGTGGCTGAAAACAATGGTACGGTGGTCGAGAAGTGCAAAACAAATTAACAAATCCAAAAATACATTAACAAATCCGAAAACAAATTAGCAAATCCAAAAATACATTAACAAATCCGAAAACAAATTAGCAAATCCAAAAACACCTTAACAAATCCGAAAACAAATTAACAAATCCAAAAATACATTAACAAATCCGAAAACAAATTAGCAAATCCAAAAACACCTTAACAAATCCGAAAACAAATTAACAAATCCAAAAACACATTAACAAATCCGAAAACAAATTAACAAATCCGAAAACAAATGAACAAATCCAAAAACAAATTAACAAATCCGAAAACACATTAACAAATCCGAAAACAAATTAGCAAATCCAAAAACACATTAACAAATCCGAAAACAAATTAACAAATCCAAAAACACATTAACAAATCCGAAAACAAATTAACAAATCCGAAAACAAATTAACAAATCCAAAAACAAATTAACAAATCCGAAAACGCATTAACAAATCCGAAAACGCATTAAAAAATCCGAAAACACATTAACAAATCCGAAAACAAATTAACAAATCCGAAAACAAATTAACAAATCCAAAAACAAATTAACAAATCCGAAAACACATTAAAAAATCCGAAAACAAATTAACAAATCCGAAAACACATTAACAAATCGAGAAAACATTAACAAATCCGAAAACAAATTAACAAATCCAAAAACACATTAACAAATCCGAAAACAAATTAACAAATCTGAAAACACATTAACAAATCCGAAAACACATTAACAAATCCGAAAACAAATTAACAAATCCGAAAACAAATTAACAAATCTGAAAACACATTAACAAATCCGAAAACACATTAACAAATCCGAAAACAAATTAACAAATCCAAAAACACATTAACAAATCCGAAAACAAATTAACAAATCTGAAAACAAATTAACAAATCCGAAAACACATTAACAAATCCGAAAACAAATTAACAAATCCGAAAACACAAGGACAAGTCAGACAACTCAGAAACGGTAGTGTATCGTTTGTGAATTGAAACTTACCGATCATTGGACAAGACACCTGTCACTCAAGATATACAGGTATGGAATCTTATGTGTAATGTGTAAAGTTCTCCGTTTAAATATAAGAAAATAACAGAATTAATCCACAGTAATCCATTCCATCCATCCATTCCAACTTTTCCCTGCGGCAGACTGTTGAACTTCATGTATACCTTGAGTGACAGGTGTCTTGTCCAATAATCGGTACGTGTTCCAATCACAAACTATACCAACCTCTTCCGGATTGTCTGACTTGTCGTTGTGTTTTCGGATTTGTTAATTTGTTTTGAACTTCTCGGCCACCGTACAACGGTATGTTAGCTTACACAGAACCATTAGACCATAGAGTTTGTTTAGTGAAGTTATTCTCAAGCCCAAGTCTAGTCCAGAGCAGTGATCCCTGGTCCTCTGGGAAATGGAACCTATTTGCGGTTCACTTCAGGTGTACATGGAAGCTACATGCTGAGCAGTGTCTCTGGATTCAACTTCCTGTTTCATGCTTGGTGATTGTTCAGGAAGGTTTGTTATGGTGAAAGCAATCCTCCTAAAATGAAGTCTAAAATCGGTCCTGGGAAGAGTTTTAAATATGCAGGACAACCTTCACACCACATACTGTACTAACACCACTGAAGTGGAACGCAGATCCTTGTATTTTAGCTGGTGTCTAAGTTTAAAATCTAATAAAGTTTAAGACGCCACTGCTCAGAAAATGCTTCATAAAAAAGCCGTGAAGGCACAAGGTCACAAATCGTCTCCTCCATTTTATCCCTTGGAGCTTTATGTTCCTTTCAATGTATTCCTTTAAATTCAAGGATAAAGCGATGATATTTCTACAACCTTTCCAAGGCACCACACACACACACAAACACACACACACACGCACACAATTTTTATTCGCTACAGAACAATAAAAAAAGTAAAGCACAAAAAAGGAAAATACACTAAAAAACGAAACAAAAATCAGAAATTATTTTCATCCTTTGAAATAAGGATACTGTAGGTTCCTAAATGTAAAGGGAAGTTATCAGCGAGTGGTGTAATGAAGTCTTTGTTTTTGTGAGCTGCATATTGAATTGTGTTTAAAAAAAAATCAGGCCTTTGCATAGCTCCTGAGGACAGCAGTGCTGAGGCGGCATTTTGCAAGAATGTGACATTAAAGCTATTGATACAGTTAGACGAGAGAGAGAAGAGTGTCAGAACTCATTACTGCTCCGAATGAGTTTTCCTTGCTTTGGGATTTCTGCCAGCATGACCTCCATTTCCACCGGTTTGACCCCAAGAATAACACAAAGTCACATATCTATAGTGCTCTAAACACGCATCGGTCCGTAAACAGACGCTAAAATAAACACACGCTCAGCATCTTCGAAATTGCCTGAGATCCCTGAGATGTGCGACATGACTTCACTTCCCTGAGTTAGCATTTCAACAATGTGTGGGCTGATTTAATTTAAAGAAAAAAAAAATGGAATAAAAAAAACTCAAAAAAAAATATACATATAAATATTATTTTAAAAGAATAATTTAATTTGACAGGGGGGGCACGGTGGCTTAGTGGTTAGTACGTTCGCCTCACACCTCCAGGGTTGAGGGTTCGATTCCCGCCTCCGCCTTGTGTGTGTGGAGTTTGCATGTTCTCCCCGTGCCTCGGTTTCCTCCGGGTACTCCGGTTTCCTCCCCCGGTCCAAAGACATGCATGGTAGGTTGATTGGCATCTCTGGAAAAACTGTCCGTAGTGTGTGATTGCGTGAGTGAATGAGAGTGTGTGTGTGCCCTGCGATGGGTTGGCACTCTGTTCATGGTGTATCCTGCCTTGATGCCCGATGACGCCTGAGATAGGCACAGGCTCCCCGTGACCCGAGGTAGTTCGGATAAGCGATAGAAGATGAGTGAGTGAATGAGGAATTTAATTTGATTTAATTTAATTGCATGCACAGGATTCATTCATTCATTCATTTTCTGCTGCTTAACCACTAAGCCACCACTATTGCCCCCCTGCACAGGATTCCAGAAAAAGATATTTAATGAAGAAAAAAAAACATTTTTTAACCTGTTTATTGGGCTTACATTAATGTATATAATGAAAAATGCTATAGTTTTGTTAACTTTATGCAATTCAGTACTATGTCTTATTGACCATACGGTGAAGTGTATAAACAAAGTCAAACTAAGTTCATAGCAAAGGTCAAAGAGCAGGCAGGTAGCAAATATCAAGAAGTATTCATAAACTGGAAACATGGTGCAGGGTCCAAACCAGGAAACAGGAAATTATTACATGGTACATGGACAAAGACAAAAGGAAATAAATAGACAAGTCACTGGCAACAACATGGAACAGGAGGCCACAATCAGGTAACGTCACTGCACTCATGTCACTAGCCCTAAAAAAATACATTACTGAAAGAATTTTAGTAGAGAGAATCTATCCTTCTTTACGAACAAGCTCTAAATGTATGTGTTTATGTATTAAATCTGTAACAATTGCTTACGTTATTTAAACGTTACTCAGCTACCTCAATTTTACCAATGACAGTGTAGTAAAAGTAAATAAAAAGACAAACGGTCCACTTTTGAAAGGATTTGACGATTGAAGCATCGGATCCAATTTTTTTGTGCTGTTTACTTAACATTTTCAGATAGACAGCCTGCCTTTCACCTTCAGAATCGAACAATTTCCTCTCAGGATTTTTTGGGGTCTCTATAAACAATAATTGTCCAAACTCATTCAGGCCTGAAAAGAAAAGAATGTCTTTTTATATTTTTTTAAGAAGCTTGTCTCCAAATCTTTGTGCACGCCTGCTTGAATCCATAGAAATCTTTTTTGGACAATTTCTTTTTTATTTGATTTTCAGACCTGCTATATCTATCGAAACCTTTGACAAAGCCTATAAAATGTGGGGCAGGTTGTGAAGGGTCCGGTTTACTTCCGAATTTATAAGAGTTTGTTTTTTTTGCTCTCAAATGAACACCAAAACATTGCCAGGATTTTCACCAGACAAATATTTTTCATCCACATTAAGAAATGGCAATAAAATACCAATAACCTGTTTAAACAATGGCCGTATAAACATAGTCACGTAGTATTTATAGACGGTTTTCTGGGCTCCTCGTTAAAATTCATAAAATTGCCTGTGTGCAGTTCTCACCTCTGGGGTTTCCAAATTTCCCTAAAGTATGTGTCCAAGAGTTTTGTGTATCTTCTACACCAGGGGTCGGCAACCTTAAACACTCACAGAGCCATTTGGACCCGTTTCCCACAGAAAAAAAAACACAAGGAGCCACAAAACCCTTTTGACATCTAAAATGAAGGTAACACTGCGTTTATCGTTTTTTTACCTTTATGGAAAGTGTAGAAAAAACTGTAGTGTGTTCATTTATGAAATCAATGACCTGCTAACGAGTAAACGAAATTTTATTTCTGCAAGCAAACAAAAATATTTTGAACAGTTTGAACTAACCTTAACAAAAAAGACGTTGGGTTGAAGGTTACTTTCAAATAAAATGTTCGATGTCTAATCGAGTCCTCTTCGTATTCACGACATCAAAATTTTAACTTGCCGGATGCAGAAAACCAAAAATGCGTCTGATTTTCCTGTGTGTCGGATTTTGCAAGTCGGCGGTTATGACGCGTATTTTGAGCGACAAAAAAATGAAACACTGTTTATTTTAATGTTACAAAAGCATCAAAATCTTAGAATTTAGAATTACTTTTTTTTAAAAAACTCTCTAACTAAAATAAAATAAATTTAAATTAAATATTTATTTTCCAAATCTACATGGAGCCGCAGCAGAGGGATGAAAGAGCCACTTGCGGCCCCGGAGTCGACCCCTGGTCTACACCATCACTGTTAAGCACTAGTAGTCACCTTTAAGCATCAAAACAGAATCAGGGGATAGAAAATGCGGACTGACATTTACATATGATATGCAATAAAGAAATAAAAAATAAAAATAAAGACAAATCGAATGCTGTACAAATGAGAAGAGTTTAGTTTATTGCCAATTTATTGCTGTATGAATAGTAAAATAGGACTTGATCCAGTTCATCCCAATATCTTGCATTTTATTGTTATGTATATATATATATATGTATATATATATATATATATACATATATATACAGGTACACCTGTCCAACTGCTCATTAACGCAAATTTCTAATCAGCCAATCACATGGCAACAACTCAATGCATTTAGGCATGTAGACATGGTCAAGACGATCTGCTGCAGTTCAAACCAAGCGTCAGAATGGGGAAGAAAGGTGATTTAAGTGGCTTTGAACATGGCATGGTTGTTGGTGCCAGACGGGCTGGTCTGAGTATTTCAGAAACTGCTGATCTACTGGGATTTTCACGCAAAACCATCTCTAGGGTTTACAGAGAATTGTCCGAAAAAGAGAAAATATCCAGTGAGGGCAGTTCTGTGGGCGCAAATGCCTTGTTGATGCCAGAGGTCAGAGGAGATTGGCCAGACTGGTTCGAGCTGATAGAAAGGCAACAGGAACTCAAATAACCACTCGTTACAACCGAGGTATGCAGAAGAGCATCTCTGAACACACAACACATCGAACCTTGAGGTGGATGGGCTACAGCAGCAGAAGACCACACCGGTACTAGTAAGGTGTACATAATAAAGTGGCCGGTGAGTGTTTATATATATATATATATATATATATATATATATATATATATATATATATATATATATATATATATATATATATATATAATGCTTTGATAGTTGTGGATACAAGTTATAATAAATCTATTAAAAACATGTAAACATACCTTACCGTTAGTAAGCACTATTCGGTCTGTCACTGAGTTATACTGTAACTCCAATTAAAATTTCTTTGTTCTTTAAAGTGAAGATATGAATCTGGCCGTGTATTTGGCAAAAAACAAATAAACCGCTAAATATCTAACCAACAGTAGTTTGGTTTGGTGGTGGTAACAGTAAAATGTTATTTTTATCCTAACACTATGATCCATTTGATGTTTGCTTTATTATTTTGTTTAGTTTTTTTAATCTTAGGTATTAGCTACTGTATTTTCGAATGCTAGTATGTTTTTAGATCTTCATTGTAAGCCCAAATACCGGTAAGCTATCTCTTCTATCTAATCTAATCGATTCTAAATGCATCACAGAGTTATTTCCCTATTCACATGATGGCATTTCGCTGTATGATATAGAGTCGTGGACCTGCAGGTCTTATTCTTTGGATTTCATTATGGCATCCTCAGTGTGCAAATAGCAGGAGTTCCACTAAGACAATAACAGTGATTGCTCAGAGACAATGATGCATGCTGCTTATTTTCTCGAAAATTTGTTTGCCTTTTGCTTTTAAATGTCACACTCTACAGCAGTCAATTTTTAAGTGTCATGAATCTTGGTAGAATTGTGAATATCTAAAAACCCCTAGTGGCCAATTTTTGACAAATACTAAGCTAATTAACGTGTTTAATATTAATGATTCGAACAACCCATACTAGTAAGGAAACAGATCAAATTCGATTGTTCAGAAGGTGTTAATTAATGTTTTAATACATGATCATTTCTCTATTTATAACTTGTATGATAAAACACTTTTAAAAAAAGTGTTTTAATTTGAAGATTTTAACGTTTTCTGCCACAGGAGAGTTGTGTAGAGTTTATGTTTATGTTCTCTGTAACACAACTTACTGTACTTATTTTTGTGTGTAATTTCAATTGAGAGAATAAACAAGAGCACGGTGGCTTAGTGATTAGCACGTTCGCCTCACACACCTCCAGGGTTGGGGGTTCGATTCCCGCCTCCGCCTTGTGTGTGCGGAGTTAGCATGTTCTCCCCGTGCATCGGGGGTTTCCTCCGGGTACTCCGGTTTCCTCCCCCGGTCCAAAGACATGTATGGTAGGTTGATTGGCATCTCTGGAAAATTGTCCGTAGTGTGTGATTGCGTGAGTGAATGAGTGTGTGTGTGTGTGTGTGTGTGTGTGCCCTGCGATGGGTTGGCACTCCGTCCAGGGTGTATCCTGCCTTGATGCCCGATGACGCCTGAGATAGGCACAGGTAGAAAGTGAGTGAGTGAATAAACAAGAAGTTTGTGAGGGAATCTATAGACATTTATATACTAACAGAAATTAATTGGTAGTCATTTTGCTTTGCTAGCAAAATACTTTGGACTTTATTGGTTTGGTTTGTAAGAAGGTCCAAAGTCTTGCAAATAGTCAACACACAGCCCTAATGCTACAAATGCACAGTGAGCATTAACACAAAACACGTGAACACGTTAAGACAACAAATGATTGTACGGTAGTTTGGACGGCACCAAAACAAAGCCATGTGGCAAAAACAGAATTTGCACAAAATAATTACCCTTCTAACATCTCCTCATATATTTTTTCCTCAAAGATTGACTTGATTGTATTGATCATGGTGTAAATGTCATGCAAATCTCAAACAGCATGGCAGGGTTTTACATTAAATAAGACATTTATTTATTATTTTTATCAAAAAGAAGATACAACTGTACATGAGCAGAAGAAAAACAGACAGAAGAAAACACCAAGGCTAGTTAAATAACGTGTGTATGTACTGTATTTATAGAGGTGTAAAAGAAGACGTAAAAATGTTAATATACTGTATTATCAAACACGACCATGTTTATTATGCCTTTTTCTCCCCTCGTAGCCAACATGGCATCCACTCCACGTTTGAAAGATGTCTTGGCAGAATAAAATCCAGCAACATACAAATCATTTGATAAGGGTAATAGCAAATGTAGTAGAACATGCAAGAAGAGCATTATATATGGAGAGAAAAAAAAAACATACTATCCATAAATCAGTCAGTATGGCACTTCGGACACACTCTCACAGAGAGTAAATGAAAAATTATCACATTGGGCTAATATTTAGGTTTGTTCATAAACATGCTAATTTTGCCAATGATGTGTGCAACTTTAAAAAAACAAACAAAAAAAAAACAGTATGTTTCTTGGCAAAAGAGGTCCCGGTTCAATGGTCTATTTTTGCCTTTTTATTAGCAGTACTATGTCATAACCAACATCACAAATGAAGAGTCATTAACCTAGACAAGACTACTAACTTATAAAGGATGCCTGGGGGGGAAGGCAGTATTCTTGGAATAATACCTGACTGAAATTGTGTTCACACTGACAGTATGGATATTTGTGTTTGGATATATTATATAGGAATAAATCAGTTTGTAAATCAGGAACAGTATCATTCAGAAAATAGTGGAAAAGAATGGCCTGCTGGTCATGGAATCAGGCTCTGGAGAACATGGATGATTATCACGTTACACTACCGTGTTTCTCTGGCGGTATGGCGGAGGAGGCAAACTTGTTCCTGGCCTCATGGCTTCAGACTCTGAAGTGAACTCTGGGTTCTTGGTAACAGTAGACCGGACACAACCATTCTGCTTGTTTAGACTTTGTCTGTAGAGGCTTGAATGGCAGCTCTGGGAGGAGCTATGAAGGTTCCCTTGGGATACTTTAAGCGGAAGACTATGTTGCCAGTAATCTGGGTTGTCAAAGGTCTTCCAGTACTTCTTGTCCACCAGGATCATTCCAGGATGAACTTGTTGGGTAATGCTGCCTGAGTGGATTGGATGGCCTGAGAGCCCACTTTTACTAGCAGCTACGGACTTTGCCATATGGACAAGTGGCTCTACAGGACCAGGCTGGACTTGGTGGTTTACAAGGCAAGTCTGATTTGAGGATACAGCTTTGCTGGGATTTACATGAAAACCATGTGCAGAATGAGTATGATGAACATTGTGGTTTATTGGTTCACTTTGAGGATGATGAACTGGTGGAATTGAAAAATGAACATGTGCTCCTTGGCTGCTGTAATGAGATCTTCCTTCTTTTGCCTGTGCGGTTAGCGGTACATGACTGATAGATGTGCTGGCTGCTGTTGTGAACTGAGAAACTTCATTTTTCTTCAGAATCGCTTTGTTTATAATTCCTTTGTTATGGAAAGTATTGAGATAAACAGGTTCATTACTATATTTTTCATCAACCTTTGGTGGTCCGTCAAATGTGCAGTGGTATGCTGGGTTGTCCAGTGCCTGAATTTCCACACTTTTCCTTAGTGTCACAAATGGGTTCTCTTCAACAACATTCTGTTTGTCTAAAAAGATGTAAAAGGCAAAGCATCACAATAGTGCCCTAAATCACAAAACGCTATGCTGGTTATTCTTGGTACAAAAAATATATTCAATGTATGAAATGTTCATAACCTATTGATGCCCTTAAACAACTTTTCAGAACTCCAATATGTATATAAATGAATATTGGTTAATTGAGCCATCCATTGTCGTAGTCACTGACACCTGACCGTTATACTCATATGTGGTTCTTCCCCAAACAACGCTGGAAGCACAATATTGCCTAGAAATTTCTAGATGCTGAAGTATTACAGTATCCCTTTACTGGAACTAAAAGGTTCCACTCTGACAGTGCCACGGGTTCAGATATTGTTTGTAGTCTCGTCAATTAGGTTTCCAAGCAACCAAAACTTGGACCTAGACATCTCAGTGGAGCTTCCACATGCCTGGTGGGCTAGATAATAAATTTCACTACTCTGAGACCACAAAAAAAAATTCTCTCTACCTGATGAGCTGTTGTCCTTTCTGAGGGCCACATATCCGTCCTCATCAGTTTTCCCCCGCTGTGTCTTCTCTGGCAGGAAGTTTGTAGAATCTGCAGTGTAGCACTGGCTACTGATCCCCTCCACAAATCCAGCACTGGGCTGCTTTTTCACATTTTTGTCACCATCCTGTGAGCTGGGAGCCACCTGTTGGTTTCCACTTGGGCTGAGAGATACCTGGAAACATTCCCCTGCTTCTTCCTTTGGACTGCAAGGTACATCATGATTCCGAAAATGGTTCTGTTCAATGGAAAAAAGACAAAGGAATTAAACTCTTATTGTAGTTTTGTGTTGCTTTGAGACACATTTGCTTTATAACGGCAATCTCACAAAATTTACGATTTCTAATAATAAATTCATCGCACCTATACAGTATGAAAAAAAATGTATGATTGGTCTGAATTCTTTTGCCGATGGATGACACAATAAACATTTATTCAGTGCCAAAGCACCAGATATTTTTTCAATAAAACATCTTCTTAACGATAATTTATTCACTAGCTTCTTTTTTTAAATCAGTTTATGTCGAATGCCACACAACGAGATTCCATACAATGAATGAGCCGTCGCTATGGAAATGACGTATTGGAATGAGCATATCAATAATGTATAACCCTGTACTCTCCCAACCAGAACCACTGATCCTGCCGTTACGACATTTGGCTAATCGGAATTAAGTGTTCAGCATGTCGTCGCTGTCGGGCGGAAACCTCGTATGTCCAAATTTGGTCAATTTCATATTTTTTCACATATCGATGCTATTAGTCAGTCCCCACGTGGGTCTGTTATTTTTACAAGTTATTAACCAATCTAAAGTCTTGAAAATAGCTTGAGCGCAAATCTCATAACTCCATTGGACACTTCAACTGTCCACCTCTTCCTCACTCCGTGGGAGAGCTTCGCGCCATATTTCTCCTCAAGAAGAGTCGCAATGAATCAACACGTCTTCTGAGGTAAATGTCTTCAAAACACTGGGCTCAAAGAAAAAAAAATCTTGACCCCCGCTAGTTCTGGTGCTCGTCTGAGGACAGGAATTGAGCGCAAGACAATCCACTGCAACGTGGACTAAACCCTGTGCACTGCAGATAAGGTACAGCGTTTTTTTAATTTCCTGAAAAATAACGGTTTTGGAGATACGAGGATTCCGCCTGACAGCGACAATGTATTAGTGGGATAGTACTCGTCATCAGAGTGCGCACTTTCGTTCTCGATGAACAGGCTTGTGGTCCCAAAAATTCCTCAGCATCTAAGAATTCTCCCCATTCATCTTCTTCTAGAAGACTTTGAAAGAATTTACTGTGGTTGGGACTGGGCAGCTTCATGCAGTCATCCCCCTGAGACAAAAAAAAAATAAAGATCGACAATTACTTTATGTCCCAGAAAGCGTCTTCAGGTAGTGAAGAGGACAAAACTGTTCATGTTCCAGCAGCTTGCTCACCTGGATGACTAGGTATCTCTGAGGGTCTCTCGCCATCCGGCAGAATTCTGCAGCGAGCTCTTTAAACCTGGGCCGACTGTCAGCATCGATCATCCAGCCTTGAGGTGGTGACACAACGTGACAACATAAGCCGAGAAGTGAAGCGACTCAGTGACAGCTTTGACACATGCAGCTGCATTGGTTTATTTGAATGCCATAACAACACTGCGGACAAAAGGTCCCGTCGGCCTCGAGATTAGATGTCACTGTTTTGCTGACATCCTGACTCGGGAATCAAGTCAAATTACAGGGCTGTTGAGAATAAGAACGATTTGCTCCTTAAAACTCATTTGCATGCACCACTGATCTCTATTTCCCCACAATAATTTTCCATGTCTAAATAACCAGCAATTACACAAGCCATCTTAGTAACAGAAATGCACTGTTAATTAAAAAGCTCATTAAAAATCTTTGATTAGAACTAAAGACGTGTCAATTCATTCATCTTCAATGTCCTTATGGTGAAGCAATTACAACTAGATCTAGTTTACCATTTTTTTTTTTACCAAAGGATTGTTCCACATTCTGTAGAGTTACAACCTGGAACTAAAATGGACTTAATTAGGATTATATGCCACAAATTAGCTGAGGCATTACTTAGAAATACAACCATAGAACTGCTGACCCACAGCTCAGACATTGTTCACAAAAGCTTGTGAGAAATAAACAATTTGTTAGAAAAATGGCTTATTCGGAAAAAAAAGGTTTTATGTTTTGGTGCGAACGAAATTGAACTAGGATCAGCAGCCCCGCTGTGGCGGTAGCATCGTTTTGTGGGTACGGTTTTCATCAGCAGGGACTCAAAAAGTGGTCAGAGTTGGGAACAAAATAGATAAATCCAAATACTGAGTAATCCTAGAACAAAACCTGTTCAAGTCTGCAAGAGACTTAAGGGAGGATGTTCAGCAAGAGGTTGAACCTAAGCATAATATTCATAGCTATGCTGTAGTGCTTCAAAACCAAGAAACTGAATGTGTCAGAATGGTCCAGTCAAAAGCCACACACCAATCTTATTGAGAATCTGTCGCAAGATTGAAAATTACTGTTCACACTGACATAGTTTGAGTCATTTTGGCATGAAGTATGGACAAAAATATCAAGACGCCAATGGGCAAGAAGGTGTATTCAGTCTGATTTCAATTACAGGCTATAACGTTACAAACATTTCAAGGAGGTTCTGACTCACATTTAACCATGACAATATAGACATCTATGGTGCATATAGGGGGTTGAGGCAGACGTTCTCCTTTCTCCAGGATATCTGGGATCTCATGAGAGAGAATCCCATCATATGGCTTTCCTCCAAATGTCATCAGCTCCCAGATCGTCACTCCTGGAAAAAGGAAATCGGTTACATGTCTTTTAAATAACGGACAGAGAGTCCAGTGACATTATTTGCATGTCTGAATGTTATTTTCTTACCATAGCTCCAGACATCACTCTGATGTGTAAATTTTCTATACTGTATGCACTCAAGGGCCATCCACTTGATGAGCATTTGACATTGACAGGGAAGGAAAAGATTACCATACAAGTATAGTAACATGTTATATCAATGTATCTACAGTATGCAAGTGTGATCTAGAACGTCCATTTTTTTTGTGTCTGACCTTCTTGTCTTCTGCATTATATTGCTTCTCATCACCATCCAGCAGGTTAGCAAGCCCGAAGTCAGCAATCGTGATGTGGTTTGGAGATTTCACCAAAATATTACGAGCAGCCAGGTTTCTGTGGACCAGCTTTCTCTCCTCGAGGTACATCATACCCTGTTAATATTTTAAGCAATTTTGCAAATATTAACCGGTCCCCCATAACAACTTTTCAAACTTTCTCTTTAGTGAGAAGTGGCTACATTTACAGCATCTGGCAGACGCTCTTATCCAGAGCGACGTACAGTTGTGCTTAAGTCTCTATCATTGGATATACGTTAACTCTGGGTCACTAGGTTACATACTAAAGATACCATGAGTCTAAAACATTGGTCTTCACTATTTTTTTCATGTGAGCCACACTGATAGGACAAAGTCAATAGGAGAGCCACTTTCACCGCAAAGTATGCCAAGTTATTCAGTCTTCGAGTTGCGGATGATGCATGCTCCCCATCAGTTACCTCTTTTGTCACTGTCACATTGCTTTGTTGCTGTTCATTTTGTGCGCGGGATTGTTTGATAAGAAATCGATCCATTTAGTCCGTGTGTGTACAGTAAACACAAGTTGTTAACTAGCATGAAACACAAACTAGCTTCAGGCAGGCCGCCAAAAACTGCCTATTGCGCAGAACGCAGTGAGTCAGTGACGAGTCAAATAATATATATAAATATATATTATTATTTGTAATTCTATGCTTCCCTGATTGTTTTTAATGTTATTTAAACACAAAAAATAAATTTTAACCATATGATCATATCATCGTATTATTTACTTCCATGCGAGCCGCATATTAAAGCTTGGCGAGACGCAGGATGCTCGCGAGCCGCGCAATGAGTAACACTGGTTTAAAACATTGTTCAAGTTTTTTTTTTGTAGAAACATATATACAACAAACAAGGAAGGAAGTGCTAGTTGAAGTGATAGTGTTTCATGAATAAGTAGGACTTCAACCGTCATTTGAAAATATTCAGTGATTCATCTGTCCAGACCCGTAAGGGAAGTTCATTCCACCACCTTGGTGCCAAAGCGTCTTGTTGAATACTTGCCTATACTGTAGTATAGTACACGAGTACCCGAGCGTTCCTGCTTTTGAACCAATATAAAACAGCAGTAAATATATTCCTGTCAAAAACTAATCACCAGCCCATCAAATAATGAGGCTTGGGCATCAATGAAAGAGGTTCACTTAAAGCTGGCATTCAGAGTCAGTGGTCCCAAATCCAGAATTTGTTCAACAGAGAGCTTTGGAGTGGGAATACCTACTGTAGCAATCAAGTAGGAAGCCATGACGCTCTGTTATTCACCAACACCATACAGCAGTTCACAATAATCTGTGATCAACCAACTATCTATAACAAAGTATGTCACTGATTATCCTAATGCTTATAGGCATCGTAAACATTTGCAGACCGAAAGGCAATTTGGTCAATTTAGTGAAGTACGGAGGAAAAAAATGATTGGTGAGGAAGGTGATTTCAGGCAAACATGTGTGGCTTGGCTTAGGCTTAACAGGTGAACCCAGCATATCGTCGCTGTCGGGCGGAATCCTCGTATCTCCAAAACCGTTATTTTTCAGGAAATAAAAAAAAAAGCCGTACCTTATCTGCAGTGCACAGGGTTTAGTCCGCGTTGCAGTGGATTGTCTTGCGCTAAATTCCTGTCCTCAGACGAGCACCAGAACTAGCGGGGGTCAAGATTTTTTTTTCTTTGAGCCCAGTGTTTTGAAGACATTTACCTCAGAAGACGTGTTGATTCATTGCGACTCTTCTTGAGGAGAAATATGCCGTGAAGCTCTCCCGCGGAGTGAGGAAGAGGTGGACAGTTGAAGTGTCCAATGGAGTTATGAGATTTGTGCTCAAGCTATTTTCAAGACTTTAGATTGGTTAATAACTTGTAAAAATAACAGACCCATGTGGGGACTGACCAATAGCATCGATATGTGAAAAAATATGAAACTGACCAAATTTGGACATACGAGGTTTCTGCCCGACAGCGACGATATATAATTCTGTGTTTTTGGTTCAATCAATCTGCTACCAGGACTGGGCCATGGGGTACGGAACATGGGAGGGAAACTGAAGCCATGACAATAAAAGCTGGCCTACCAGCTGCCTGTGTTTTGACAGCTGGTGGCTATTCATTCCCAGCTGGATGTTTCAGTAAGGACAGGATCAGCATCAAGGCCAATAACGACAAAGACAGTAATCAAAAAGATCTGCAGCCAAGGAAAAGGATGAAGACAGCAAATACACTGGTCACAATTGCTCACAGCCTTATCCAAGCCTTCCGTCCAGCTGAGGATGCACACCATCTGGACCTAAGCACATTTCCCTTTGGACTACCATATTACAAGTTACACCATCCTACCATCCCGTCCTTTTTTCTTATCTATCAATTTTCTTTCTGCTTTTCCCCATAGGGAATGCAGTGGCACCAAGCTGCAAAGATCAATCCAGATTTTTCTCCTCTGAAACAGATTCCAGCTTCTCCTGGGGAATCCCATCTCCTGATACAGAGGTTCTGATACTACTGATTCTACTCCGAGGTTCTTCTGGATTGGCAAAGTTATCACTCTATCACATGACAGTAACCTAAGCTACCCTGTGGATGAAGCTCATTTCCACATCCTTATTCTTATCCGGCTTGCACTCCAAGATAGAACGAGTAACTCAGCACCTGTAAAAGTGCTGAGCTCCTCATCATTAAAAGGAGAGTAAGCACCGCAAACCTACGAAACCTGATTTCTGCCACCTGGAGGTCTAAACATTATTCTTTTGGAAAACTCCCATTCCATTTACTTTGTTAACTGATCAGCCACATAATGTTAACAAATCAAATGTAAATGATGGAGGCAATAATGGGGACACTCTTACTGTACCTTGGCAATCTGCACACACCAGTTGAGAAGTAGCTGAGATCCAAGGTTGTCTTTGTGCTCGTAAACATAATCCAATAGGCAGCCATGGGGCATGAGCTGGGTCACTAGTTGCACGCTGGGGCTCATACACACCCCAAGTAATCTCACTACATGGGGATGATCCATACTGGACATCAGTAGCACTGTCTGTTGAAACAGAGATCAATGAACAGTTCATTCATCTTTAGTACCCACCTGATCTCGGTCATGGTTGTGATTGAACCCGAACTAATCCCTGTAACAATTCTCATAACATTCTAAATAATGGTGGATTAAATAGGATCCTAATTTTCAGTACACCAGAAACAGGCAGAAACAGTATGAAGCCGTGAAGGTAGATGACGCACGTGTGTGTGTGTGTGTGTGTGTGTGTGTGTGTCTGTGTGTGAATCCCCTGAACTGTTCACACTTATATCAGCTGACAGTGTGTGGTTAATCGTGATGGTGATGACTTTATTCTTACATTTTCACATACACATGCACAGACTGCCATGCACTAGATTATCCATATGTATTAAATGAGCATTTTGTAATTTTTAGCACCCTCTGCTGTCTGCAAATTAGAACTGCAATGAAAAACAATGACGAACCCCTAGTGAAATGCACGAGTTGCCTAATTTTCCCTCCAGATGATTACATATATAATATATAAAGAATATGTTTACATTATATTTTATATATTAATATATATTTAGATTATTTCACACATATATGTTGTATTTAACATATTTTCAAATCCCAGCTAAGTTCATTAATGAAGGCTGAGATATATAAAAGCTTTTTTATTACAGATCTTGTTACAGTATATAGTCTCCTCAAATTTCCAGCTCCAAATCAAATAAAAATCACTAAAGGATTAAGAAGTGGGATTAAATGTGATGCACTTACATCCATAAACTTTGCATTGGCTTTCGGTCCTGTAGTTTCACTGAGCACTTTTACAGCCACTGGGATTTTCACACTCTCACCTTCTGGTATCCAGATGCCCTGTTAGAGAAAAACATAGAGGTGACATCATGGGCCATAAAAATATACCCTAAACGTGTATAATGTGTACACGCACATACAGAAGCATATTTACCTTGTAGACCTTGCCGAAGGTTCCAGATCCCAGAATTTTAACCCTCTTGAGCTCAGTTTCCTTCAGTAAGCGCAGCTGAGCCTGATTTGGTGCAATTCCACTGGCTGTAAGAGGCTCAAGGAGCTGATCGACACACAGATCCCAGATCAGTTATTACATTTACACATGCACAGGAGCTATACAGCTTTATACACACACACACACACACACACACACACACACGCACACACAGCAGATCCGGTCTCAGTTATTACAATAAGAAAATGTCTCACCTCAGTGTCCAGGAAGCGACGCAGAGCTCTTTTCTTCTTGATTCTACTGCGTCTGACAAAAATGGCCAAACCGAGAGCAATGATGATGACCACAAACAGTCCACCGATCGTTCCAGCTACAATCAGTGGAGTACTGAAAAATACATTTGAAAAAGAAATAAATAAAAAGGTGTTGCTGTGCTAAAACTCATGCAAGGAAACGAGCAAACAGGAAGTCTCGACTGGACGTCCAGATTGACCGTTATCACGAAGCAGCGAACAGAACGGTTTGAACGGTACAATAATGTCTGAGACGCATCGCACCTGTCCAGGAATCCAGTGCAGTCCTGGATGTGGGAACCAGTGCACCTGGAAGTCAATCAATCAATCAATCAATCAATCATAAATACTCTCTCAAAGTGTTTTATGTATTAGATTTTTAATATGTTCACAAGAAAGCCTAAATGATGGACATAGCATTTACCCCTGGGTGCAGTTGGGGTGGCAGGGTCGGCACTCGTTGTTGGCTTCGGCGTATTTGAAGATGAATCTGTCGGCTCCCTGCAGGCCATTAGGACATTTCTCCACGCAGTTAGGTCCGTCTTTAAGATGAACACACTTTGTACAGTGATCCGGCCCCTAAAGAGAAAACAACAGAGAAGACATAACTATAAACGGATAAACAGCGTCTTTGTCTTTGTTTAAAAAATATTTAACTGCATAATTCTATCACACAACAGCGCCACCTAGAACAACGTACGCTGAGTGTTTTACTGCTTCACTGCTCAAATACTCAAACAGATCAAAATCTGAGTCATAAAGCCACATCGTTGGTTAGTTTGCTGCAGTTGACATGCGCCTTGATGTTAATGATACATTTTACACAAATAAATGGACAAGCGTTAAGTCAAATCCTGAGCTAAAACGATGGTTGTTGCTTCAGCGACCCGGGAAAAAAAACACTACCATTACTTTACGGTAATTATTCATAAGCCTGTCTGAAACAGTGTAAAAAAAAAAAATTGCATCAGTGTTTCTTTTACCAAAGTTTATTTACTGGAGCAGAAGTGTTTTGGAGATAAATTCGAACATTTTTCAGAATTAAAACAAATAAAACAAACAAATAATGCTTTGATCCCAGATTCATTACGCAGCCTCGTAAATAAGTAATGCTAACTTCTATCTTTTGCAGCTGTGACTTAGCACAACTTGTTGTTTCTTACTGGTCCATGGCAAGTTAGCGTTTTATCTCCGGTTTTCTCGCACTGGCTGTCACACTCCATGCACGTCGACCCGTTGATGAACTCGCGAACGTCTCTGTAACACAAATAAATCAGGTGTGATCATAAAATGTTTGATTTAAGCTCTGTTCAGGAGCGCTCCTGGTTTAAAAAGCACTTCATAACGTTAGGTTATTAGATGCATCAGAATCAGTCATCCCTCAGAATTCACTCATGTCCAGGTTCGTTGTAATGGAGCGTTTTTATAGGAATGAACTGACGTTAGCGTTAACGTGTTCAGTGCTCGGTGCTCAGTGCTGAACTAAAGTTCTCACTTAGCTTGTGTTTGTTGTTGAGTAGGTAACTATAATGTTGTTCTAAAAATACACCTGGATCCAGGATTTGAACCCTGAAACGATTAACTAGAAACAGTTTACCTCTGCCAGGGTGGTTACACAGGTTCAAGAAACACACACTGACCCGTGGTAGAGGTTACAGGACTTCACACATGTCCTCCCACGACTGTAGAACCTACAGGAAACACACTGGTCAGGACCGGGACCCCAGCAGCCTGCTTCGGAACACAGCGTGTCACACACACGCTGCTCTTTAACTGTAAAGCACACACACACACACACACACACACACACACACACACACACACAAAATGGTTAGGACCAGGAACCCCAACATATCTTGCACATGCTGCTCTGCATACAAAAAAATAAAAATATAAATAAATAAATATATATATATTGTGGGGAATTTGTTTAACATCTAAATGCACTTCTGTTATCTATTTTAAATGAGTTATTTTTTTTTTCTTTTGAAGTTAATATATTAAAAATTCATCTGAATGAAAAATTAATGTCCATTTTGTTCAGTCAGCTTCCCCGAGCTGAGAGACATAATAATTACACTACAACTGGTTTAAATAGACCAACTACACATTAGACTGTCATCTGTGTATGAGTGCACAAGCATGCAAAGCAAGTGACGTGCTAATACACACTAATACACACTAATACACTAATAAGACGGTGCCGAGCTTAACGCTGTCGCTGAAGTCAATAACATCTATCTCACACTCGTCACACTGACAGCCAACTGTGAGCTGCACGTCTTCAGTCTCAGGGGGTTTAGTGCTCTGTGTGTGTGTGTGTGTGTGTGTGTGTGTGCATGCGTTAAGTGCAAATTCACCTTTTCTACAATAAAAGATTAAACAGAAACAAATATTGATTTTATTTTTAATGAATTATTGATGTTAATGCAAATTTACATGAAACACTTAAGCGTCTCTGTAGCAGAGAGACTCCGAGTTTGGTGTCAAAAACTGTGATTGATAACGTAATTAATAAAAAAAAAAAGAGAATTTACGTAATTTGATCATGTAAATTACTACTTAAATACAAAATGCATAGCAGCTGCTTAATGAATCTAAAATAAATATCTAATATAAATAAAAGTGAATCAAATAATAATAAATCAAAAGAAAATAAGCCGGACACGTGCGAAAAGATCAAAACCAAATTATATGAGGAATGAATGTAAAAACAAATTATAATAAATGCTAAAAAATCTGTCCCAGGATCACTGTGGGAAAGGAGCAGTGAGAAAACCCCCTGGATGCATCACAATCCATTACAGTGACCATTTCTCACTTCAGTCTTATGGATCCTTATTACTTCTGACTAGTAAGTTTCAACAGAGCCCCCTAGTGGAGAAGTGTGTTGTTGCACTTAAACCATTCTATTCTAAAAGATTTTACTTTTTTTTTTTTTTTAATTGTTGTTTTTTCCTCTCGTCTTTAACTTTCTGTTATTATTCCTTGAAATCACTTTCATGTAAGTCTGTATATTATAACAATATATAATAATGTCATATTTGCTTATTAATAATAATATATTTGCCAGGTAGCCAAATAAAAAATTACTTTTTTTATTCACTTCTTTAATTTTTTTTTTAGCTTTTTATTTCAGCATAAAAAGCTGTACTTGCCACCCTATTACAGTATATTATATTTATTATATTATATCTTATGTATAGTAATGCTCTTTAAAAAAAAAAAAAAAAAAAATTCATCATGAAATGAATACTAAAAGGATGCCGTTGACGTTCCTGCTTCTGCTGAAAGTACAAAGTGAAACTGGGCTCGACTCACCGCACTGTTGCGTCTCCTTGTTGTTGTTCAGCAGCGCTCTCTGACCGCTCGAGCGAAAAAACCTGGTCCAGTTCAGCGTGTGGTAGAAACACAGCTGGCTGTTGTTGCTGATGTACACGTTCCCGGCGCTGATCTCCTGCAGAGACTGGAAGCTGAGGGACGTGATCCAGCGCTGCTTCAGGATCAGCAAAGAGATACCACTGTGGGGAAGAAAGGAAAAAAAGACGTATCTCATGTGTGTGTCGTGTGTGTGTGTGTGTGTGTGTGTGTGTGTGTTCAGCAGCTGTAAATAAAACTACCTTAATGTAATTACCTTAACACAGATCAAACATATATATACATTGTAGTTAGAGGAGGACTAAAATAACACTTTTATTGAAATGTAAAATGAAATGGATAAAAAGTACAGTGCAATGTTGTTTAAGGGATAAAACATGGAGAGAAAAAAGTGAGAAACTTTGGGGGGGGGGGGATCAAATTGAATTGTTAACAAGAGTTGCAGTGTAATGATGAGCATGGATTCAGTCTATAAGATAATATAAAGATCTTTACAATAAGGGCTGTATGAGGGTATGAACAAGGGTTCAGAATGCGTTCTAGGGGTCCAAGCACCAAGAGCCTTCTATTACCCAACAACGGACCCTAGCACATACATCATAGTGCTCACACAATAAGACTCATCAATTGTCCTTTTTAACGATCCCTAAGTGTGGAAACTCAAAATGTTCTCGTCTTTTACGTAAACATGTTAGTTCCTTAACCACTTATGTTACAGCATAATTGACCTTTAAACGTAACAAGAAACGCTGACGTGTAAATTGGTGACACTGGAGACACCCTCCATGTGACGTTAAATTACAACGTTAAAGTTCATGTCGGTTCATCCAGGGTGTATCATCTGAGGTAGGCACAGGCTCCCCATGACCCGAGGTAGTTCGGATAAGCGGTAGATGAATGAAAGTTCATGTCTTTTTCTTTTCTTTTAATTCTGTGTGTGGTAGGTTGGGGGTACAAACTTATGCCCATATGAAGCATGTATTACAAGTGTCTTACCTGTAGAGCGTCCTTCCTCCGACAGTAACAAGGTTAGAAAAGACACCAAAATCCGTCATGTTTTCTGGCCACGACTGGATATTCAAGTAGCCTGGAACAGGAAATCATCAAAACTCAAAAGTCTTTCCCTAAACACAGTTTAGCGAGTCATACAGTATCATCAAATGCTTAGCACTGTATTCTTTTCATGCTAGCAGAAAAGCAGAATGAAATGAAGAATGTAGGATTGTTAAGATTGTTGGAAACTTAACAAAACCAGTATTTGTGAATGAAATAATATACATTATTATTTACATCAAACTGCACAGGGTTTAAAAGTTAAAAGGGATAAATGAGTCCATTGCTGTGAGGTTGTAGTAAAATAATCCATGATGCAGTCACTGTTATGTTTTCTTCGTTACTGTGTTGGTACCTGGGATGTTGTATTCCAGCCGTATTCTCACGAATATAAATCTAAAAACTTTTAAAAAGTTCTTTTTTTTTATGTTTTGGTTTTTAATGAAAAAAATGGAGCTGACCAATCAGAGATGAGAATTCAACAATGCTAAGGCATGTTAACGTTAGCTACAAAGAAAAAAAAGCACAAATTAGTTTAACTGTTTACAGATTATTCAAACAAATCTCAAATACAGTCATTTGTTTACCGGTTAGAATTACGTATATTTGATTTCCGTCTCATTTCATCAATCTAAAGTTGCATCTTTAAGCTGGTTGAGAAACTAGGGTGTACTTTATTTATAGGAACTTTAATGGAACTTTTAATAGACTGAAAACGACAGTTTTCTACGAAGGGGGGCACGGTGGCTTAGTGGTTAGCACGTTTGCCTCACACCTCCAGGGTTAGGGGTTCGAGTCCCGCCTCCGCCTTGTGTGTGTGGAGTTTGCATGTTCTCCCCGTGCCTCGGGGGTTTCCTCCAGGTACTCCGGTTTCCTCCCCCGGTCCAAAGACATGCATGGTAGGTTGATTGGCATCTCTGGAAAATTGTCCGTAGTGTGTGATTGTGTGAGTGAATGAGATTGTGTGTGTGTGTGTGTGCCCTGTGATGGGTTGGCACTCTGTCCAGGGTGTATCCTGCCTTGATGCCCGATGACGCCTGAGATAGGCACAGGCTCCCCGTGACCCGAGGTAGCTCAGATAAGCGGTAGAAGATGAATGAGAGAGTGAGTGAAAACGACAAAATATGAACGACTACAGTAAAAGTGAGATTGTAAAGAGTTTTAATATAAGCGCCTGAAATGATCAAAAGACAATGAAGGGTTTAAAAAAAAAAAAAGAAAAAAAAAAAAAAAGAAATGAAGTTTCCTATGAAGGAAGCACTTCACTTTATTAGCTGTTTGTTGTGCCTCTGTCTGGGGTTCGAAGTGACAGAAAGCTTTAATATGAGACGCACTTTATTGTTTTGAATGTTGCTACATTTAATCAAACCACGTCGCGCGACACTGTGCTCGATTTTCCGGACGCTTCCATAACCATCGATTATTACGTCGCTCTCTCTCTCTTTTCTGTTTTGTTTTTTTTCTTTCCCTCACTCTCCAGACTGCAATACATCTGAAATTCTGGCTGCTAAAGTTCTCACTGTCTCTCTTTAATGCACTCTGGTCACCCATTTCCTGTCATATTCAAAAGAAATCTCTTCTCTTCACCTATAAAACCCAGCACAGCAGCACCCAGGGTGTTCTACAGATCCAATCTGACTCTCTCTGAACTCACTCTACTCTCACAACACACAATTTGTGCGACTATTAAGTCACACAAAAGAATGTTTTCCGTTTTGGGTTGTGGTTTTCTCAACGGATTTATCTGCTGGTGACGTTTTATTGGTTTATTTTTGTTTTTTTTCCCCTAATATTTACTTTGGCTCATAAGTGCAAAAGATATTACCAAAAAAAGAAAAGAGCGAATTCAGAATCGCAACACAAAAACCAACAACACATTAAAAACGAAACAGAAGTACAACTTCATAACCAGAAAACAAGAAAAACAAACAAGGTTACATTCAGCAAATAAACAGCAAAACTAAGAAGACGACAACTAAAAAAAAACACAACAGTGAAACCAGCAACACTACAGTCAAAACAACAAAGAAAAAGCCAAAGCAACAAAACCTAAAACACAAGAAATTAAACACAACAAAACTAGAAATAAAACAAAAAAAACACAAAAGTGAAACCAACATTGCTACAGTGAATCTAAACACACAACAAAACTCTAAAAAAAAAAAAAAAAACAACCCCAAGGCAGAATAGACAACAGAAACACAAAACTGAAAACACAACGACTACAGCAACAAAACTACAACACAACTGAAAAACACAAGAAACCCCAAAAACACAACAGCAAAACAGCTAAACTAAAATCACCACAGTATATCAGAAACACAACAACAGAGAAATAAATACACAGCTACAATAAAAAAAAAAAAAATCACAATAAACACAAATTCAGAGACACATCAGCAAAACAACAAAACCTCTGAGATGAAATAGTTAACAAACTCACCTGTGATTTCTCGGACAGTGCGGAAGACGTTCAGACGCTCGGGATCCAGAGCTGCGATACCGTGGTACATGTCTCTGGAATGAACAAATGGTCATTTGTGTGAGATTTTCACACGAATTTACTGAAAACTAACGAACACAACGATGCATCGTTATAAAATCTAATTATGTCGCTTTGTAGAAGCCAACATTCTGTTTTCCTATTTAAGCTTAGACAAAAATATATCAAGAGTAACTCCTCCTAGGGCTTTCGAGCCACATGGGCCAAATTCGGATATGTTGTAGATCCTGGTCTGAAGTTTGTTGCTATTACTTTTCTAAGCGATGCGAGTACCGGTACTTCTGGTACTGGGTCTCAAAGTGGCCTTTTTTCCCATAGACTCCCATTATAAAATTTGGAGATTTATAACTCGGCTACAACAAACTCGGCCAGCTCCTTTAGGGTGATACTCTGAAGAAACTTTTAAATTGGTGTACCGACTGGCCTTCCGGTTGTGCCACAGCCCCGCCCCCAAAATATGCAAAGTCAAAAAACTTTTTACAACATGGACATGTGACATATCAAAACACTCACAACAATGAGGTGAACTTCCTCATGTGTATTCTGATGATGTCACGTGACGTCACGTGATGCCATGTGAAAATCAAAAATTTGCACAACATGGACATGTGACATATCAAGACAAGAGTATTCGGATGACGTCGCATGCTTGTCTCCACTTGCCTCCAAATGTTTTGGCACCTTAGCTGTCTGTCAACTTGCCTTCAAACGTAACACTGATCCTTATGTCCACTCGCCTCCAAAAAACACTGGCCTTTGTGAATACTTGCTTTGTCAAAGCCAACATAAAAGTTTGTCATGACGAAATGACAAATCTAGTTACAAATCTAGTTATAAATGGATTTATACAGTAATATAGAAATGTGAATGTAGAAATCTTTGATTTGAGCCATAACAGGTCTGTGTGTTTTTATTGCAAAACCAAAACCACAACAGTTAATCATAAACACAACAAATCACAAACACAACAGCAAACAAAAACACATGACAAATCAAACACAACAACAAATATCAAATACATGAGAAGTTGCCATCATTAAAACTTTGAAGATTTAATTTTAATTAAAAGATTTTATGTAGAAATCTGAACTTATTGCATCCCATAAGATTTTTTTTTCACTTCGTTGTGTCGCTCTGATAAATAAATTAATTAATTAAATTAAGCTAATAATTAAGCAATAGTGTGAATTTCGGGAATTAAACAATTGTTTCTGAAGCTGTGTGTATTAAAAAATAATAAGAAAGAAAGAAAAAGAAAAAAGAAAGACCTTTCAGAAGGTTCAGGGGGGAAAAAAGTAGAGAAAAATTTCTAACCCTTTAATTCCAGTCACGAGGAAAATCAGGTTGCCGTTGATTTTGGTGCAGTTGATGAACTTGTCGATGTTGCTGGAGTCGACGGTCTGCGCCGTGTGTAAACTTCCTGTCCCTATTCCGTCACACACTCAAATACACACACACAACACTTAAAAACACACTTCCAGGCTGATCAGCACGAGAAAATAATTAGTTAAGTAAAGAATTAAAATGGCGTATTGATCACATTGTATTTTTCTGATTTTGTTCTAGATTTTTCTTTTCCATTTTGATCACTCAATATCCAATGATGTTATCGTTTCTATAGTAACAACTTGAAAAAGGGACTTGGTGTATGGTGGATGTACAAGAAAACAGTTTGAAAAAATGAATTTGAAAACTTAATTATTTTTATTTCTAATTGTTTGAAACATTTTTAAATAAATGTATGAATAAACAAACTAACTAACAAAAGTACAAAGAACAAACAAATTAATGAATTAAAAAACTATTAAAAATAATAGCGCAAACAAGCATAGAAAGAAGAAAAAGAAATACAATTTAATTAATTTAATAAAATGAAAAAAAGAAAGAAAAAAGTAACAAATAAAATAGATCAATGAAAAAATGAACAAACAAACAAACAAACTAACTAACAACCTACAGAAGGTCTATAATCACTGGTTGTGTGTTTTATGTACTGTAGTTTTCTGTAAGGCGATTATTTACCTCTAGCGCTGTTTTATTCCTTTAACTAAAGTCGTATAAGTTCTACACACCTTTAGGACAGATGTCCGTACAGGGGACACACATCCTGACGTGGTTCTCCTCCATCTCCATCTTGTTACTTGGACAAGCTCGAACACAGGAGCTGTGATCCACCACAAAGTTATCTGAAGGACAATTAAAGCACAAATCAGGTAAAGTGTGTTCTTATTGACTAAAGCAGAACACAATTTTACAAAACAATTCAAAACAGTTAAACCACAAACACAACAAAACATCAGAATAAAAAACACAACAAATCAAAACACAAAGAATACAGAAAACCGAAAACACAACAAATGAAAACAACTAAATCATAAACACAAAAGTAAATATAAAAAAAAAAAAAAAAAAAAAAAAAAAACAATAAACCCCCACGATCCGACTAAGTAAATGGACGACTGAACAAATATACACACAAATAATACATCAATTATAAGAGTAATAAAGATAAGAACATGCAAATAAATCAATAAAGACAAACAAATTAAAAAAAAAAAAAAAAAATTTCAGTAAAATAAATAATATCAAGAGGTTTAATATAAATAAAAAAGAACATGGGCAATTAATCAACAAACAAATAAACAAACAAAAAGCTTCATTAAATACCAAACATGAACAAACAGACACAATAAAGGAATAAATAATAAAACTAGAAAATACAAAAGAAAACAAAAGAAATCTAGAAACAAAGTAATAAGAATAGCCAAACAAGTGAAAAATAAAGCTAATAAATAATACATGTAACATAATAAAAAAATAAATACATGAATAAACAATGGAGCAATATTTTATATAAAAATTCAGCAAATAAAAAAACAAAGATACAATTAAAAATGTGTGTATGTTTTAAATGAACGAACAAACAAAAGAATAAACAAACGAACGAGTGTGAATCACTCTCAAACACAGTGGGTTTATAAACGTAAAACCCGGTGACACTCACATGGACATTTCTTGACGCAGAACGCTCCGTACGTGTATTTGGCGTTCGGATTGTGTTCGAGCTGGAAAGTGGTGGAGTTGTAGATGAAAGGTTGAGGACACTGAGTCACACAAGCGCCGCTGTCGTTAAAGTTCGTACAGGCCTGCAAAATGATTGGCTCTGATTAATGCTAATTATGTAGTTTGTTGTTGTTTTGTTGAGTTTTAGCAAGACAATCGTCAGCTAACAACTTGCCTGCAGATAGCTAAAGTATTATGGGAGATCTAAAAAAAATATATAAATAGATATGTAAATAAATGCATATTTTTTATCTTAAATGTAAAACTTTGCATTATATAAGCAAGAGATTTTTTAGAAGCAAATTTCATAATTTTTAAAACAGCACAAATTTATCACAATAGTTTTACCACAATAAGAACCGAAAATATTCGTCCCTCGGAAGTGAGCGGATTATAGAATAGCACTTGATCCAGTGCATTTTTTTTTTAAATAAGGTACTTAAAAATAATGTGGAAGCCACAAGATTTCTAAAGCTTGCGTATTTGTTTTTGTTTGTTTGTTATTTGTTTTTATATTTGTTTTTAATACATATTTTATTTTTATTATACATTCTAAAAATTTTTAAAAAACAAAATCAATATTTACTCTGTAAATGCTGTTAATTAACAAACTAAATATGTTCATTAAAAATAAATGTTTGTTTGTTTTAATATGAACAAACAAAATTATTATTATTTTTTTTTTACTATTGTCTATAGAGTGCTAAAAGCAAGCACCGGTTATTTATTTGTTTGTTTCTTTGTTTGTTCCATTATTGTTAAGTATTTGTTTAATAAAAAAACAATAATATTTTTATAAGATTTGTTTTTTTTACGTATTTATTCTATATCATTCATTTATTTATTTAATTTACCATTTATAAAGAATGTAGGAAAAATGTAATATAAAATGAATGTATTTGTTTGTTAGTTTGTTTGTACAATCTGTACTGTCAAATAACATGATTACAGAAACAAAACAACCAAACTAAGAAATAAATAAATATTGTTTGCTTGCGCTTGTTTGTTTAGTTTAGTCAGCATCGTAGCTCTGGTGCAGTAACGCTGTACAGCGATGTGTTATATTATTAGTGTAAAAGAAAGAGGACTTACGAAGCAGTCGGTGTGTTTGGGTCCTAAACAGCCTCCAGCACACTCGCGGTGGCAGCAGTCACTGAGGTACGGACTGAAACAGCGACTGTCACACTGATCAGCACACACCGTCTTTGTTACTGACAAACACACACAAACACACACACAGTCTTTGTTACTAATACACACCTCTCACTGAAGATTCTGTTTATTTCTGAGACAAACGTTCCATAGCTACTCGTTTCTAGTAACATTTTGCTTTAGCTACATCACGGCTACGTAACCCGTTTGTGACAAACGTTATAAACATTAGGTGTAGTGTTTTGGTTGTTTTTAATTCCTGACTTAAGCCTTGGCCGTAGCGAAAAAGCTGTCAATCCAGAATGGCTTGTTTGTGATTGGATACGGCTCCTGTCATTCATTTTATGAAGTCCCGTACATATCCTGGGTTGAAGCTTAGTGAACATGACCAAGAATCATTCAAATATAACGAAAAAGAAAAAGACTAATTCTAGCTAAGGCACCTTTACCTCGAGATATATTTTATCTTTAGATTTACTCCACCATGTGATGTATAAAACTCCCTGCAATTACTGTAACTGTTTAAATACAGTCTGTCAGCCACATCAATATGTTTGTGGATCTGGAACCTTCTCTCGACCTGAACTTGGCAAGTCCCTCTGTAATTATCGCCCATGATGTGATCCACACCTCCAATAGAGTTATCGGTAGAACAGAGACACTGATTAGAAAAGCTGCAGGAGTCAGGAGGAGGCAACGTGTAGGAGGAGAAGGCAACGAGGGATGCGAGGAACTTGTCGTGAATTTTTTCAAAAGAGCTGCCAAGCGATCAGGCATTTTGCTCTGTGCTCTCCATTCGATGGTTATTATACAGCCCTGGGGTTCATGATGAATGTGTCTGACATAACCGGTTTATGTTTTTCCCCTTTAATGTAGATCTTTCTCACAGCTCAGAGAAAGAGTTTTACCAAATAAAATCTCTGACAAGATTTTAATAAGTCCTTTAATAGAGCATAACATGGCTGTCAAAGGCGTCCTTAGCTTTCAAAAACGTCCAAATGTTGATTACTTGAGCGAGGAAAGTTTCACACTTCTGAAGTGGCCAAAATTTTCTGCCTTTAACCTGAGTTTAAACTGCAAAAAAAATTCGCTCTTAAATATTACACAATATTACAAAATAGGCTTCCACACTCATGAGCCGCTTATAGAATAACACTTGATCCAACATAATATCATATTACAGTATACTACATTTGGCATATTTTTTTATTCTTATAGCAAATTCTCATGTAATAATTATAAATAAAATGACAAATTTAATTTATTAAAAATTATACGCACAGTTGTAGGGACATGTCGCATGTCGTATCCCATTCCTTAACCTATAACAAACACTAAATTTGAACCATAATGACTGTATATAATAAATAAATAAAAATTGATGAGTACTCAGGGGGGCACGGTGGCTTAGTGGTTAGCACGTTCGCCTCACACCTCCAGGGTTGGGGGTTCGATTCCCGCCTCCGCCTTGTGTGTGTGGAGTTTGCATGTTCTCCCCGTGCCTTGGGGGTTTCCTCCGGGTACTCCGGTTTCCTCCCCGGTCCAAAGACATGCATGGTAGGTTGATTGGCATCTCTGGAAAATTGTCCGTAGTGTGTGAGTGTGTGATTGTGTGAGTGAATGAGTGTGTGTGCCCTGCGATGGGTTGGCACTCCGTCCAGGGTGTATCCTGCCTCGATGCCCGATGATGCCTGAGATAGGCACAGGCTCCCCGTGACTTGACGTAGTTCGGATAAGCGGTAGAAAATGAGTGAGTGAGTGAGAGTGATGAGTACTCACAGATTTGGCACTGATCCTCATGAGGACCCCAGCATCGTCCGTTACAATGTCGATGGCAGCGTCTGCCTGTGGAGAAAAGTCATGGACAACAACATCATGAAAGAAATACATCACAAAAAAATGGGAGGTTAACATTTGTAGAAGGAGTCTCCAGTGTCAGAATGCTAAGGTTGCTTTATTGAGAGACCGCAAAGCATATACGGTAAAAATAACATGCTGATTGTTTTAATAGGTATTTCAAGCTCTTAGTCAGTGCTGTGTATGTGTGTGTGTGCGCGCACAACCCTTGACAAAACAGAGTCTGTTAAAAATAATTACACTTCACTAAAGACCTACTTTAAATGTGCTTCGTAATTACTAGGCAGTCGATTACATACAAATGGCAGCGTAATTAGGGGAGAAAAACCGTCGAAATTAATTTAGTGTGAAAACAGTGTCAAGTACCATTTAACACCTATACACGGGGCTTATTAAAAACTGTAACTGTAAATATTACACAGGAAGTGCTGAATATCATTTTATGTCTTAGCCTCATTAACTAATGAGAGGAGCCTTTAATACAGTTTCAGACCAACGCTAATCTCTGCTACTGCTTATGTTTCCTTCCACTTTGTTGTAAAGGGGAATTTCTGTCAAAGGGAATTTTGGTTCCAAATGGTTCTGCCAAATGGTTCCTTGGGATTCTACATAGAATGTTTCAGGTTATGGATGTTAACCGGTTACATGAGAAACCGGCGTCTAGGGATCATGTGGAAACATGCAAATTCTACAGGAAACGGGAGTTCAGGTGATGTAGAGGAGTGCATCAGCAAGACCATAAAACAGACATCTACATCACAGACTCCCCAGATTCTATTTGCCTGCAAGTTGACTTTTTGGGCATGCCCGAGGTGTGGCTAAGTGAATCAGGGTCTTACTGTACATTATTTCTCAGGGAACCGGGACATATGTTACCTGAGATGTTTCCTTTCATGGAAACTCAATGCTGCATCTTGGCATTGATGGTACGAGAACATCAATAGCAATACCACCATGCTCAAAAAGAATGCACTGGCACAGACAAATGTTGTGCGCAGACAGGACCAGTAAATCCGGAAAGACCTGGGATCTTGGGTTTGGGTCCATGTCCTAACTGTAAAAACCCGATGAATGTGTGTGGAGAGAACCAGGCTGCAACAGCAAAAACATCATGCAAGGGTTCAAGTTGACTAGAGCCATGAAGCATGCTACAATCAGAATGGAGTGGGCCTTGACTCCTAGAAGTGAAGTCATTATGCATGCCTTTTGGGACAGCATGAGAACAACCCAATGATTGACAACATTAACTTAGTTGTGACCACCAAAGCAGACCCAAAGATGAGAGGATTTAGACCACTGGCCAGAAAAGTGGAAGCAGATCTTGAACAGTGTAGTTGAAGCCTTTCTAGCTCTGGAGATTCATGAGGTGGAGGAAAGAAGGCTTGCCAGATGATAGCCTGGCCAGTCATAGAAGGCACCATCCGGTCTGGGGTACAGAATAACCTCAACCATTGCAGAAGCAAATTTTAAGCAGTAAGAGTCCTGAAGGCCTGAAGTTAAAGCTAGTCAAACAGCCGATGGTAGAGTCAGTAAGATTAAGGGCTCAAAAGAAGCCTCAGATAATTTTCCCAGGACCACTAAAAGGGGCTCCACAAGCAGCCACACTGGTCTTCTGCTTCTCTATTTGGGTGCTAGTTCCTGGCTGGAAATGGCTGGTAGAAAGCAGTGGCTCCTGGATGTGGTGAGGGATCAGCAGTTTGAACGCTGCTGAATGCCACTTAGCTATCTGATCCTGTGTTAACACCGTCAAATGAACACTAAAAAACAATCCACACTGAACAGACAAATCGCGTACAGTAGACGCCCTTTTATGGTCTTGTTGACGTGACCTGACCGCACAGTCACGTGTTTATGTATGACAAAACTGAAATGATAGAAACACTCCAGTATTTTGGGTTCCATAAGTGAACCAAGTATTAGGTTTTGTATACTGAACCATTCCTTTTAAGAGTGCAGGTAGGAACTAAAGGTTGCAAGTGGAGGGACTGAAGAAACGTTGGACATCATGCACCAGGCAGCATAAGATAATTCCTAAAGAATTTTTTTAAGAATTTGTCGCTCCCATACCTAATTTGCATATTTGGAATTTGGACATAGTTCAGTTGCTTAATCACTCACAATCACGATGGAAGACTGTATAAAGATATGATATACAAAAAATATATATCGTCGCTGTCGGGCGGAAACCTCGTATGTCCAAATTTGGTCAATTTCATATTTTTTCACATATCGATGCTATTGGTCAGTCCCCACGTGGGTCTGTTATTTTTACAAGTTATTAACCAATCTAAAGTCTTGAAAATAGCTTGAACGCAAATCTCATAACTCCATTGGACACTTCAACTGTCCACCTCTTCCTCACTCCGCAGGAGAGCTTCACGGCATATTTCTCCTCAAGAAGAGTCGCAACGAATCAACACGTCTTCTGAGGTAAATGTCTTCAAAACACTGGGCTCAAAGAAAAAAAAATCTTGACCCCCGCTAGTTCTGGTGCTCGTCTGAGGACAGGAATTTAGCGCAAGACAATCCACTGCAACGCGGACTAAACCCTGTGCACTGCAGATAAGGTACGGCGTTTTTTTAATTTCCTGAAAAATAACGGTTTTGGAGATACGAGGATTCCGCCTGACAGCGACGATTATATATATATATATATATATATATATATATATATATATATATATATATATATATATATATATGATCTGTTCCAGAGCTGCTCTGTGAAATGAAGTAACAATAAACCACCTCAATTACAGAATATGTTTTGTACTTCCAGGTATCTTGAATTTAACGAAAAGATCTAACATTGTCATGGGCCCCCAGAGGCCGTAACTAATCCTCACAGATCACCAAAAAATCTCAGCTCCATTATTACATCAATTCCAGATATACCAGATTGCCAATATTCTTTTCACACCTTACTTCTCAGAAGTTCACCATATCTTACCACCCTGGTTCAAACCTAATGCTTTTCTTCTAGTTCCTGAGATCTACACAATAGTTCCTTTTACACAAAGAACCCATGAGGTCATTGTAGTGAAGAGACTCATCACATTAATCATAGCTCCAAAAGGATTCATCTCCATTTTCATGAATAATCATTCACTGATTCACATTTCACATAATTTCTAATATTTCTCATTAATAAGAACGAATCAGTGTCTTCATACAGATACAGTATGAGGTGTGCGATATTTTACTCACATAAATAGCCACTGTTGTTGGATGGCACCACCAGAAGCTCAGCGTGAGGGTTCCTCATGATGTCCTGCCAGTGGATGGTGTCTGTGTGGCACAGGAACTTATTCTGATCCACATAAACGCCACCATTCAGGATCTCTGACGGGACATACGTGTTAAAAACAATATCGATGGATGAGAATTTGTGATTCAGTTAAATCTCCTAAATGGATAAAAAACAAGATTTGACAGTAAAGATGTTTTGTATAATGTATTGCAAACCAGTGATGAAAACTGTCCATTTTTCCGAAATCTGGCTTCAAAACTGTCCAAACATACAACTTAATGGTCAGTAGGACCCACTAGCATAGTATGTGCTAGTGCTAGCATAGTATGTGCTAGTGCTAGCATAGTATGTGCTAGTGCTAGCATAGTATGTGCTAGTGCTAGCATAGTATGTGCTAGTGCTAGCATAGTATGTGCTAGTGCTAGCATAGTATGTGCTAGTGCTAGCATAGTATGTGATAGTGCTAGCATCGTATGCAGATATAACCATAGCATTTACTACCACATTTGTTAATGTTAAGATGGCAATAAATGTACAGTAACTGAATGGATCATAATTATGGCAAATATAGCACTTTAGTTTCTAATCAGCAGTAAAGGAGTTCAAGACCCACCGATATACACATGATGAATGTGCAACCACTTCGTAAGGCCAGCGAGCTAAACTAATATTTATGCACGAAAGATTTGTTGTATCATATCAACAACTTATTAGGAGATTCAGGAAGAGTGCATCGGCTTGGCTGTTGGAGACTCATTAACATTTAAGTAGAAGTCAAGGCTGAATTATTTAAAAATGAATTAATGAACTCAACACCATGCATATGAATGAGTTTTCGCTAAATCACAGAGTCAAAAATGAGAAAAAGAGGACACTTATTTAAAAAAAAAGTGATTCTACTTAAAGGCAAGACTCTTTCTGCCATATACATGTATTTATGAGTGTAATATTACACTGTGCTGAAACTGATAAATGGATGGATGGCTCAATGGGTGGATTGATTGGAGGATAGATCAATAGGATGATTGATGGATCCATGGGAGAACGGACAATTGATTGGATCGAGCATTCAGTCAATGTAAGGATATCTGATGTGTGGCTAGATGGATAGAAGCATTGAGGGCTTGGTGAAAGGATGGACAGTTGGATCAATGGTATCTATGAAGAGATGGATGGATGATGGATGGATGGATGTACTGTATGCATCAGTGTTGGTATGTTAGTATGTATGTATGTATGTACTGTAGGAATGGAGAGATGGATGGATGGATAATTAGATGAAACTATAGATTTGTGTATGCATTATCTGGAAGAATAGATAATGAAAGTACTGTATGTTTGTGTGCATGTATGTAGAAATGAACAGGATTATGTATGGATAGACCTACAGTACATGTGGATGGATGGATGAATGGATGGATCGATGGATGGATGGATGGAAGGATGGATGGCTTGATGAATGAATGAATGGATAGTTGTATGGAACTATATATTTGTGTATGCATTGATGAATAGATGGAAGTACTGTATGTATGTGTGAATGTATGTAGGAATGGACAAGATTATTAATGGATGGATGAGTGGAAGAATGGACAGACAGATTGACATACAGATTGTAGTATGGATGGATGGATGGATGGATGGATGGATGGGTGGGTGGTTGTATGGTTGGACATGCTGCATAACAGAACTCATTTATATATTCAGATATACTGAAATGTACATTCTAAGGTGTATTGTTGAAATACTGTATTTAAAAAGAGACTTCTTACCTCATATTCCAGTATTATTTAGTAGAAGGTCATTTATTTTCAGGATAAATTAAAGTGCATATTGTAGGTGGCATAGAGGTAATGTACCAATTCATTTTCCCCTAGCTTACCTTCAAGAAAGCAGTGAAGAAGAACCGGCACACGTTTAGCCCCATATGCTTTTTGGGCCTAATGTCCCATGTGTCGGTGTGCTTTGAGGAAATAAATGGTTGTCTTTCAGTCATTCATTTGACAGCTCGTTTATGGGGATATTGCACACTTTATGGAATTTGCCCGAGCTCATCGATCACGCTGACAGCAAAAGCTGCTCTTTGGGCTTTTTTTTCTTTTTGTTGAAAAGACAACAAGTAACACGGACACCAGAAATAAGCAGGTTTAGGGTATAAGTCTCAGCTACTTGTCTAAAAAATGTGCAGGTTGAGTAAAGAGATTCTTGTGTACTTTATATAACACTGGTGTCTTCGTTGCTGGATGGATGGAAAGATGGATGGATAGGTAGGTGGATGGATAGACGGATAGGAGCATTGATGGGAGGATGGCTTTGACCGATGAATAGATACACAGGATCATGAATGGATAGGAGACTGGATAGATGGATGGATGGATGGATAAATGGATGGATTAAAATGTGTGGGTTAATGTAGGAGACTCCTGTATACTTCACTTCTCACATTCATTATATTTAATTGCCTTTCATTTTATTTTGTCTTCTTAGTGCAGTGTTGTTTGGAAATCATAGACTCAGTAGATACATCCTGGTGGGCTCCTTAAGAGTTCTTTGGAGAGTGACAGGTTCTTAACTCGGACTGTGTTGGAAACAGTGTTCTACCATGTTGAAAAATTGTGAAATTCTACCATATAATTTCCAGTAACTGAAAGACTTTGGATTGTAAATTGCAAAAGTTAGAAACAACGGCTGATTTAGATGAAAGACAAAATTCGTAACTGCATCGCTATGTTCGGGATTCTCAAGGTACTGCAGCTCACGAAACGTTCCATTAGAGCTAACAATTTATGTGGTAACAGTCTACTGCTTACTGCTCTACTGCGAAGTGTGTTCACCAAATCATTTGTTAACTGATGAATAATTGTAAGTGATTGAGAAATATATGACTTCTTGTCAGATCTTTCATGTGAAAAGTAAAATCACTGATTTAAATGATTAAATGCTAAAATACATTCTGTATTAGCCAAAGATAAACATTCCCAATTGGAATATTTTCAATATGGAATATCAAAAACTAAAGAGTACCGGTGAGGTTGTTGAAGCCGAGTTGGCGTAGACCAAAGTGTTCATCTCTTCTGTAGTTGAGGAAGATGGCCAGGGCGTAACGACCTTCGTACAGTTTGGCCCCACGGATGATGCGCAGGTTCTCCAGAGGCAGATAGTCAAACTGGTTCAGAGCCACCAGGACGTAACCCGTCACCTCGCGGATCGACTGCGTAAACACACACAGGAACAGTTAGGACTGGAAATGCCAGATGGAGTCAGTAAGTATTCACTCTCACTAACTCACTCACTCATTTTCTACCGCTTATCCAAACTACCTCGGGTCACGGGGAGCCTGTGCCTATCTCAGGTGTCATCGGGCATCAAGGCAGGATACACCCTGGACGGAGTGCCAACCCATCACAGGGCACACACACACTCTCATTCACTCACACAATCACACACTACGGACAGTTTTCCAGAGATGCCAGTCAACCTACCATGCATGTCTTTGGACCGGGGAGGAAACCGGAGTACCCGGAGGAAACCCCCGAGGCACGAGGAGAACATGCAAACTCCACACACACAAGGCGGAGGCAGGAATCGAACCCCCAACCCTGGAGGTGTGAGGCAAATGTGCTAACCACTAAGCCACCGTGCCCCCCCCAGTAAGTATTCAGTGTCAGGGATTTATACTTATACATTGTTCTATAATTAATATAAAATCCTTTAGTGTTAACCCCGCTGCATCACGGATTATTTTCAGAGAACAGGTACTAATTATATGCATTAGCTACAACTGTGTACATTTACACCTCATTTCAAATTAGAGGTCATAAAAACCAGAAGGAAAAACGTAGCTATTGTACTGTAAGTTCATGAATGTGCCCACTTTTTTTTTTTTTTGCAAAGAAAAGTTACACACACAAAAAGTTCCACGGCATAACTAGTGACGTGAAACTTCTGTCAGCGAGAATAAGCAAGGACTACAATTCCATGACACGGCGCACAATGCGTAAGAAAATTCGAACGCCGCAGGCTGTAATTAGTCAGATTATACCTTATAGCTCCTGTAATTATCAAGTAAGAGGTTGGGTCGTGTCAAATTCGAGTGGGTTCTGTATGAAAATAACCTCGTCGGATGTAGCTCGTCTGCATAACAATAAAAATAAAAATATATAATTAAATTTAAAAAGAAATGGGTCACACTCTTCACTCTTCATGTTCATAACAATCCTGAACAAAGGGGATTTGCATAAACCTCGACAGTTCTGAGATGTATTATAAAAACGGTGAGTGACGGTGAGTTTGTGCCCAGGGTTTATTCTACAAAATAATAAGAAGACTATTCTGCTGTCTAAGTCCATCCAAGTCAAAGTTATATAAATATTTTTTTTTTAGCTGAAAAATAATTGTTTTTTAAATTTTTTTTTTTTTGATAATCCATACTTTTTCCATGAAATAATTTGAAAAAAAACATTTTTTTTTTATTGCTTAGAATTGCACAAATAAAAAAAATGATAAATAATAAAACATTCATTCATTCATTCATTCATCTTCTACCGCTTATCCGAACTACCTCAGGTCACAGGGAGCCTGTGCCTATCTCAGGCGTCATCGGGCATCAAGGCAGGATACACCCTGGACGGAGTGCCAACCCATCACAGGGCACACACACACACTCTCATTCTAAATAATAAAACAGATTTATTTATTGTTTTTAAAGCAAAAACTTTTTTAGAACATCACTTGCATGACTTGAAACACAAATGACTGCAATGTACTTGAAAATATAAATTCCACTCGCGTTTATGTAAATAGTTATGACCTTTGGATAAGGGGAGGAGTTTATTCCTAAACAGTAATACAAAGTTTACCTTAAAACTGTTTTTCTTTATCATTTAATACAAAATTCAAAACAATACAATCTCATTAGCCAACCATTTTACCAGCCCAAAGAAAGCAACAGAACCTGCAACGTTAAACGTGTCTCTAATTTGAACCATGTCACTTCAGAGGATTCTCAGGCCAGCGTCAATCTCTGCATGCTCTTAAGCTAATCAACATTTTCGCTACGTATCCGAGGAAATCAGCTTGGCATTCGGATTACGTAGCTGACCGTGAGCTTGTATAAAGATGCGCTAATTACAGCTGCTTGGAGAAGCGCCTCTTACAAAATTCATCGTGTTGCGACTGGATTCAAAACGAATCTCAAATGACTCTTTAAGGAAAGCAAGATGAGAGCGTCTATTTTTTTTGCTGCGAGAGGGGAAAAAACTAGCAAAGGGACATTAGAGGGTATTTTATGATGAAAGCTACTTTGATTTTGAAACAGCCAGCGTTATCAAAAGTGTGGATATTAAAAACAGGCTCGAGGAAGTTTGTGTAAAGTCTTAGAGGGGTGAAAAGTCAGTGAGCTACTTGGAAAAAAGTGAAAACATACATGTGTTTAGTTTTTTAGCAGCATGTACTGTATCATCAAATGTTTTAGATATTCACAGCAGGGATTTCAAGTTATGAAGGTTAAAAGATGTCCTATTGAAGTTCACCGTCGTTGTTACACTAGTCATGTGGCTTATATGAAGATATACATATCCATCTATCATTACAGGGCAATTAGGAATAAAATCAAGCTTCATGAAAAATCGAGTTAAAGTATAAATCCAACTGCAGACTTCAGGTTGCCGTAAACGATCATAATCACTCCGGTTAATTTGGTTCAACAGACTCATGCTCCTGCTTTGTCATCAGTGCTTCTGTGAAGCTGTGACCATCTCTTGGGCTCATGACAGGAATATAAACATCGCTTCTCAAATAGCAGTCTGTGTTTCAGTCTCAGCGAAATCCTCAAGGGCAGCCAAAGTGGGTCATGCTCCGTTAAAGATGGCCGACCGTTTCTACAGTGCTTTGATTCAAATCCCCTTTGTACTGTTGTAAGTACTCTGCTTCAGAGACTAACATTAATTAACTGGACAACAGACTGGGTAAGATTAGGTCACTCTGATTTAATCATGTTCATCAAATATTTTGTACAATATAGACAATAAAAATCTTTATCTCTGGTTGCACAATAGCTCCAGGGTTGTGGGGTATATTCTCACCTCCACCCTGTGCCCCCTCTGGGTACTCCGGTCTCCTCTAGTCCAAAGACATGTATTGTAGGGTGACTGACATCTTTAAATTGCCTGTGGTGTACAGTATGAGATTGCCCTGAGATGGGTTGTCACCCTGTCCAAGGTGTCCCCCTCCTCGTACCCTGAGTCTCTATGATGGGGGATAGGCTCCACGATCCCCATGACCCTGTTTAGGATACGCAGTATAGAAAATGGATGGATGGATGGATGGATGGATGGATGGATGGATAGATTTGCCTATTGTCGTATTAGAGATTTCCTCATTTAGAATTTGTCTTTAGAGCTTTAGGCTTAGAAATTTCAGTGTTTACCGGTTACATTTTTCCATGAAAGGGACTGAAGTTAGAGGACAGTTAGAGTTGTTTAAAGGTTGGGATGAACCTTTAGGAGGTTTAGTGGGTTTAGATTGTAGGGTTGACGGTGCTACTGCTTATATTTAGGATGAACTATACGTAGGTTTTTCTTAAAGGGTTAAAAATCCAATTGCTTATTTGTCTTTCAGTGGCAGGGCAAAGATGGAGTGATTCACCTTTAAGTTAGTTTAAGTTTGTTTGATGAGCATTAACCCTCATGAGAATAAATTCATCTTGAGAAATTCAAGATTGTGCTTGGTTATGTTTAGTGCTCAGCATTTGGGGAAACGCTGGTCTGACTCACCTTGAGAAAGTTCAGGTTGCGGTTCCTCTCGATGCTGGTGATTTCCAGGTTTCCCATCACCACTTCACAGTTCTCATAGAACTTGCGCAAGGTGTGGTAGTGCTGGTCCAGATCTGACAGGGTGCTGAGCTTGTTATCGGTGCCCTCACATACTGCAAAAACACAGAATGATTTTGGTCAGTATGTAGAATTATTACTATACAGTACAGGCCAAGTAGACAGTGACTCTGAGCATTATTTTGCCTTTACCATGGTTTAGACCACGGGTGTTGAATCTTAACCACAAAAGGCTGAACGTTGGTCCAGAGTTTCATTGCAATCGAGCTGAAGCCACACCTGATTCCACCTGATTAATCAGCTGATCTTCATAGACTCAGATGTGATTTCTTCTTGGTTGAAATGAAAACCTGCAAATACACTGGTCCTTTCTTTCTAAGATTGGATTTTGACTACAACAGAGAGACTGGTGATGCAACTGCTTACAGATGGATGTTCTATTCCACTAAATGTAACTATAAAGGAATAAAAGTACCTGTTGTTCTCCAACAAATAGAAAAGCAACAGCTAAATTGTTATACAATAACAAGAAAAAAGGGGAATAAAACATTTCAGAACACGCTGTTTTAGGCAAATAATGTTTCACTCTTTATTTATAACACATTCCTCAGAAAAAAAGAAATTGGCCTGAGGCCTTCACTTTCTCCAAAATCAACTCTGCTTGACATGATGCTTAATTAAACACACTTCTTTCCACACACCACACATCTTTCTCCGGCTGGCCAGAACCATCTGCTTGATCAGTTGGCCTACATCAGAACACCAGAGAGTGTGTGAATATGTACGCATGTGTCAAGATCAATTCCATCCCAGCACCAATGCACTCATGTATGCTGTTACAGTATGTAGGGAGTGAGAGACAAAGCTTATCTGAACACCACATGCTTACATACAGTACAGCATTGTTTCCTACGTGCCAGTTGGCAGCCGTCCTTGCTGCATCCCATCGATGTGTCTATCTGCTACTACACCAAAGCTTTGTCTTCCCAAGAACTTCAATTCACAAGAATGGAGTGAAAAACTCAATGAGTAGGTGCCAATACTTGTATATATAGCCAAAACAACTTGTATATATAGCCAAACCAACTTGTATATATAGCCAAAACAACTTGTATATATAGCCAAAACAACTTGTATATATGGCCAAAACAACTTGTATATATGGCCAAAACAACTTGTACATATAGCCAAAACAACTTATATATAGCCAAAACAACTTATATATAGCCAAAACAACTTGTATATATAGCCAAAACAACTTGTATATATAGCCAAAACAACTTGTATATATAGCCAAAACAACTTGTATATATAGCCAAAACAACTTATATATAGCCAAAACAACTTGTATATATGGCCAAACAACTTGTATATACTGTATAGCCAAAACAACTTGTATATATAGCCAAAACAACTTATATATAGCCAAAACAACTTGTATATATAGCCAAAACAACTTATATATAGCCAAAGCAACTTGTATATATAGCCAAAACAACTTATATATAGCCAAAGCAACTTGTATATATAGCCAAAACAACTTATATATAGCCAAAACAACTTGTATATATAGCCAAAACAACTTATATATAGCCAAAGCAACTTGTATATATAGCCAAAACAACTTGTATATATAGCCAAAACAACTTGTATATATAGCCAAAACAACTTGTATATATAGCCAAAACAACTTGTATATATAGCCAAAACAACTTGTATATATAGCCAAAACAACTTGTATATATAGCCAAAACAACTTGTATATATAGCCAAAACAAGCCAATGTATAGCCAAACAAGCAGCAGCATGATAATGGGAATGAAGGGAATAAAGGAGGAAATAGAGAGTATGGTACAGCACTGGGACTTAAACCCCTGACCTTCTGGACCAAGAGCTATAACTTGAGCAATGATCATCAGTTGGATTCATGAAGCTTCTCAAAGTTCAAGGAATAAACCAGTTATTGTTATGCTGTTCTAGGAATATCTGAGGAAAATTAAAGTTGCCAAAAAATTACTTTTTAACTACAATTTAATTTGGACCTATTTCCTTCAGAAACAAGAATTTAGGAAGTACTTGGATTATATACAAACTAGTCAAAGTTTGACGATAGTTTCACACCACTGCTGAAACTAAATAAACTTTAGACTAGCTAGTTATCTATGGTAAACAGTGACAACATAAACAATCATCTTTTACTTACTTTTGGTGAGGATGTCCTAATGGTGTTTAAAGATGGAATTGTGTTAGAGAAAGCAACATATTCCAGCAATGAAGAGATTCATGTGCCAAAATATTCTGGCCACATAACCACAACCTCATGCCTGGAAACGGGAATAGTGTACAGAAAGTTTTTCACCCAAAAACACACAGAGAAGCAACGCTAACTAGCTGCTACTGCATAGAAAGGCTTGCCAGGACATTTATTTTCTACAGTCCATTTGATTGGATAATCATGCAGAGGTAAGCTTAGATCACCTAGTGGTCAACAATGGGAACTGCAAGAAAAGTTAATAGAGGCCTATTGGGGCTTAAATCCTGCTTAGTACAAAGAGACCCTCAGTACAAGACTGTCAATGACAGGTTGCCAGGTTGGTGATTTTACACCAGATTGGGGTTGTTGAAATTGTTTTGTTTGTGTAACACCCAGTGGATTCATCTCACAATACCTGTACTTTTGCTTGGAAATACAAAAGTCCAATTATTTTGTTAAAAGCAAATAACGTCATTTGGGATTTTAAAGAAAATAAAATCATACCACTTTTTATCTTCCAAAACACTTCTAGCTTACTTACACCAGCTGTAAATGTTCAACATGATACACTAAGTTTCCAGGATATTTTTGATGAAAGTTTACGTTCAAGTGTGTGTGTGTGTGTGTGTGTGTGTGTGTGTGTGTGTGCCTTGGTTCTTGAGCCTCGTGAAAGAAACCATCTTCAGAAATCAATGGCTTCCACAACCTTGATGCAAACAAATGGGCCACAGGATGGCTTTAATCATACAAATGCACCTCGGCTTATTATTGCATGAATCAATAATAATTATCTTCAATGGGCAGAAGACAGACGTAAATAAGAAGACACAGTGACATTTATGGAACATCATACAACAACCAAACCATATTCTTATTAACAGCAGAGGTCACAGGAGTAGTACGGGGATTTAAAAAAAAAAAAAATCGAAATTATTCTAGTGTTCACTTTTAATCATGCAGTCAAAGGAGCATGTGGAGGATTAAATCGAGCAAATAATCCACCACTAAGCTCTCTCGTTGCAATTATCTCAAGGTATGGAGAGATTACTTCCTTAAGAAGTAGCAGACCATCATTAATAGTATTAATTAATACAAATGCACATGTTTGAGCTGAAATAGTTCCCTGGATGGTTCTAATAACAAATATAGACGTCATTGAGAGGGAGTGTGTGTGTGCGTGTGTGTGTGTGTGTGTGTGTGTGTGTGTGTGTGTCAGTTGGCACAGATCGACTACACCATCCGATGTGACGGCCTCGGAAATGAACCCCGCCGACTGCAATGAAGTGTAGAATTCAGAGTGGAAATAAAATTTCTTTATTGACTACAATAAAACAAGAAGAAATCATGCTAAGCCATGCACGGTAAAAGCTGAAACGTTACAATTTCTTCATAAATTAATAACAACACTACCATGACATCATTCACCTTCATAACAAATGATACATACTGTATGCATAAGTATTCACCCCCTGTAAACTTTATTATATAGTGGTATGATGAGGACTTGAAATCAGCATAATCGGGATTAGTTATTCTGTGTCTACACAAAATGGAAAGAAAATCCTATATAGTCTGCAAAATAATCAGAAATAAATTTTAAATAAAACATTTATGATTGCATAAAAGTATTCACCCCTTCTGGTGAAACATCGAAATTTGCTCTGGCAATATCAGAAAACACATGTACAGCATTTACCAGACATTCTTATTCAGAGCAACTTACATTATCTCATTTTTATACAGCTGAGCAAATGTGGGTTAAGGGCCTTGCTCAAGGGCCCAACAGTGGCAGATTGATGGACCTGGGATTGAACTCACAACCTTCCGATTGGTAATCCAACACCTTAACCACTAGGCTACCATATGCCCACACATAATTTGAGGAATCAAGTCAACCTGTGGGGGCACGGTGGCTTAGTGGTTAGCACGTTCGCCTCACACCTCCAGGGTTGGGGGTTCGATTCCCACATCCACCTTGTGTGTGTGTGGAGTTTGCATGTTCTCCCCGTGCCTCGGGGTTTCCTCCGGGTACTCTGGTTTCCTCCCCCAGTCCAACGACATGCATGGTAGGTTGATTGGTATCTCTGGAAAATTGTCCGTAGTGTGTGAATGCATGAGTGAATGAGAGTGTGTGTGTGTGTGCCCTGTGATGGGTTGGCACTCCGTCCAGGGTGTATCCTGCCTTGTTGCCCGATGACGCCTGAGATAGGCACAGGTTCCCCGTGACCCGAGGTAGTTCAGATAAGCGGTAGAAGATGAATGAATGAATGAAGTCAACCTGTGTGTATTTAGTGTCATGTGATCACATTGTAAACTCACTTCTTATTAGAATTCAATGGAATTTGATTTCATTATGAAGATCAGTGAGTTATCAGCAAGTCCAGAACAAAGTACTGGAGAAAGTATTAATATCAATCGGCATTACATCCGCCATAAAAAGTGGAAAGAGCACAGCATTCTGCCTAGAGGACGCTTTCTACCATAAATCAGTGACCGTGTAAATAAGGGATAGGTCAGCAATGAAGAGGCAAAGGAGAACCGTTTACATGATGCAACAACCACCGTGCTTCATAGAGGAAATGGTATTCTCAGCGTTCTCTGTTTTTTTCTTATACATACAGTAGCACTTTGTGTAAACATGCAGTTCTGTACGTTTGCTGAGCGTCTTTCAGCTGATCGTGATGGTGTTTTGTGGGTTGGGTCTATGGTTGCCAAACTTTAGATGTTTAACAGAATATATTTTCAGGTACATGCAAAAAAAAATATGAAACATAATTCAGTTGAGGAAAACCTTTCAGAAAACAATAAAACATGTCAAAGTCTTTATGTAAACGTTTTCCGCAGGCCACGACACACAACAATATATAAATATCGAACCCCTTTGAGAAGATCTGGATCACATTCAGAGAAAAAAATTATCACCCACTGTGTGTATAAGAATGTTTTTGAACATTTTCATCTCTTTCCCAAAATGATTCCCTGCTGATAATTTATAGCACGAAATAATGTGCTCAGAATTGCTTCTTGTCTCAATTCTGGGCATTAAACAGCTCCTGAGCTATAAAACCAAGCAAACAAAAAGTCATGGCTAAGTGCTCCCGGAATATTCATCAGCCAACAGCATTAAGAAATCAAATAAGTCATGGTGACGAAGCACGCGACACGAAACGTGAACAGCGAGGTAGGTTCTGACAAGGTCATTATAAGCGCTACAATCAGGAACCTGCTTAGCATAAATCCGCAGACATAATGCTAAATTCAATTTGTTTGAGGCATGCTGTCAAATCCCAATGGTTCATTCGCTGGAAACGTTTAGCAGACGCAGAGCACAACCGAGAGCAAAGGTCAGGTTAAAGAGGGATTTTTTTTACTCTCATGGATACAGCAGCTCCTTGCCGTTTTTTGCATTGAAACGAGTTAGCATGCTGATTGAAAACGTACAAAAAATTTTACTGTATCAACAAATACAAGTTTCTTTGTTGAATAAATAGTGCTACGACATACGAAACGTGGGTAAAACATTTAAACAAAACCTGTAAGTTGTTTACAAGGCAACAAAGTAAACAAGTTGTGGCTCAAGAGGTTAAGGCTGGGGGTTGTTAATCAGAAGGTTGGGGTCCTAGCACTGCCAAGCCACCACGGTTGTGCCCCTGAGTAATTCTCTTAACCCTCTCATCTCCAGGAGCCGACCCTCTGCTTGGACCCTAACTTTTTCAAATCAACACTTTCTGACCAATCAGAATGCAGAATTTGAGATCAGTATGCTAGCATAGTTAGGCTTCATATATTATTGTCAATGTACTATGCATATTTTATGTTGACAATTCCACAATTTACAAATATTATTTACTTGCATTTCCCTTAATATACTGTAACTGCTAAATTTGTACGAAGGTTTTATCGGCGGCTTTATTGCGTGTATGTGTATTCACGTAACACACGATTTTATAGATTAGGCACTGATTCCAAAAATGTTAAACTATAAACCAAAAACAAGTCAATGTGGACAAATTCATAAGGTTTTAAACAAAAGAAGGTTAATTCCAAAAAAAAAAAAAAGTAGCTACTAAGTTAACTGACCTTCAAGCTCGTGCTATTAAATATCACAGTGTGTTCAAGGCCTGCTGCACTTCTGAGTATAAATTTGGCCCTGACTCTGAATGTATAATCACGAAATTAAATCCACGCGGACCAGTCCATGGTTTTTACAACATGTACTCCGCCATTTTATATAAATGAGCAATTTCGGCTAATAGCAGCTCATCAAAGCGGTGTGATTAGCCTGAGTTCATTCATCCCTTCAACCTTTCAAAACCGATCTAACATGAAAGTCTGAATAACCTCCGGCTAATCACGACTCTTTATTACCATTTGAATGAAATATATCGGTGTCAGAACCAACTGTGGGGGAGGGGGGAGGGGGGGGGAGAAAAGAAAAGAAAAGAAAGAAAGAATTTATAGGAGAGTGAAACATTCAGCTGTACAATCCCACCGCTCAAACATCGCTAAACACGCTGTGAATGTTTCGGGTAAACTTCAAGAAACCATCAAATATTTGTGGCTAAGGTAATCACATTCTAAGAGAAGATGTTGAGCACAGAAATATATGTAAATGTATTTTATATTTAAAAACATATTGAAGTAAACATATTGAACATATTTTAAGTAAACGTTTTTTAATCCAATTAAAATTCCATATAAAATGTTCAATTTTTTTTTTTTTTTTTTGACGAAATCAAATACACGTACCAAAAAGATAAAAATTTACAACTGAAACATTGACAGTTGGCATTTAGAAATATCAATTGTTCTTAAATTATACTAAAATTAAAAATATGATATATAATATAATCACAAGTAATGCTTTACTTAAAAATTTTAAAACAGACTGGCACTTTATCAATTTCATCCAAAATATTTAAGGATTTGCTAGAAAAACTGTTTAATTTTTATAGTATTTATTTACTCTCCGATGAAAATAAAACTTTAATAGAACTAAAAATAATAATAAAATATTATTCAAAATATACTCAAATAAAACCCTTCACATCTTAAAACTTTTATTGGTGGTGTATATCAATTTTATCTAATTTTGCTAATATTTAGGGATTGAAACATGCTAGCACAGAGTCCCTCATCTGCAATCAGGCCAGTTTAGAAAAAGAAAAAAAAAACGTTCAAAGAGACATACAATTTTTGATGTGTTGGGTTTGAAAGTTCCTAAAATCATAAAGCAATTCTAAAAAAAAAAAAAAAAAGTGCTTACAAAGCAGAATTGTTGTCACATTTTCAACAGAAAGAGAAATGTATGTTCTCTCTTTATCTTTTATTCTCCTTTTTTCTTTATTTTCATTTAATATTGATATGGACTGACGAGGCTACTTTGAGAGAATAACCCTTTTGCCTACAATTATTTAATTATATATAAATAGCTAATTATTTATTTAAAACAATAAGTAAACTATTAGAAAGTCTTTAATGTGATTAACCTGTTAGAATCGATGCTAGTTTGCTAATACTGTGTGAAATGCAGTACAGCAGAAGAAGAAGAAAAAAAAGAGATGACCTGGAGATGTGTTAAGACGTTTTGTAAATGTAGATTCAAAATTTTACAAATTATAAAAAAAGTTTCAAAACTGAAAAAAAACAGCACAGCTTATGTTCATAGTTCTACAATTATAATTAACGATGCTTATTTATTTGCAATTAAGACCATTTAATAATTTATCATTCAAATTGTCAAACACGTAGTTATGTGCAAAAGTTAGCGCCCCCTTTGCTCCTACCTCCAAAAACATTTTCCATTTTCATTTGTGCATCTTCTTACAATGAGGACTAAATATCGCAGCAGTTGGAGTGAAATTTGCCATAATTTTTAGCCCACTTTAAAGCATCCCTGCTGACCTGATCTAGTTAATTTACGTAAATTTTCCTCATTAAGGTGTCTGATTACTGAAACCACTTAACACATTTTTAAAGCGGTCAAGGAATTAGGAAAAGGCTTTCGCAAAACTATTCACCTTTCACAGAGCTAAAGAAGGGGTTAGAAGTTTTAAATAAGTTTGAGAGACCAAAATGTGGTAACGTGGACAAAATATATTTGGAAAATTTATTTGTCGGAAACAACCACACGGCTCTTGAGTCCAGCTCATTTCATGCCAAAATATCGTTCGGCTAATTTCTGTAAATTTTCTGAAATGACATAACTGCAAAGAGAACAGACAATTTAATTCGTAAACGATCACGCTACACCTCCAAGCATGTGATTGGTCACTCTGAGCTGATTCATTCTAGGAATTCATTCACCATTCAAGTCTCTATCTCTTTTTTCTCTGTAGTTGATGCCATCCATTTTTTTTTCAGCAGGATCTTCTTTCTGTTTTCATGATAAGGGTTATGAAATTTTAATAGCGCCATCTGCAGTACTGGAGCACTGAGAAGCTGGTTTTCTTTCCACAACCCTCACATGCCATGTTCTCATTAAATAAAATATGATGCAAATGGAAGCCAAGTGTGACTTCGTTTCATTTGCGTTCCCAACCCAGAAACCGTTCTCATCGTTGTGATGAACATTTTCACATTTCAAACCCTTCATTTATATTTTCTTGGTGAAGTCAGCAGGAGATGAGTGCTAAGTGTGTTGAAACTCCCTGAGCTCAAACCTAAGCAAAGCTGTCAGTCATATTGCATGAAAAAGTGGAGTGGAATTTGTGTGTGTGTGTGTGTGTGTGTGTGTGTGTGTGTGTGTGTGGATGAGCTTCCTGTCAATGGGGTTGCCAAATCTTTCTATACTAAATGAGATTTTTCAATGGTGACTTTTACAGTAAAATTGAGATATAACGGGATAGAAAATATGGACTGAAAATCAATTAATTTTTTTCCTTTGCTTAAATGCAACAAATGTCTTCTACATATTAAACAGATTATAGAATAGCACTTGATCCAGCACCTCTTATAATTTCATGCTTTATTTGATTTTTTTAATGCCACTCGTCTGCTATGTCTTCACTAGTCCTCCATTTAGCAATGTCTCTGGAATGATGCCTCTGTCTCCTTTGATGTCATCCATACAGAATAATTTATTGATTTATGTAATAAAAATTGCATTGTTTTTGGTGTATTTACAACCAAAACATAAAAGTCAGAATGACATATTTCACTATAAATATACCACGGTCTGATTATGATGTGTTGTGTGTTGAACAAATTGCGATTCGGTAAAGATTGAAATACTTCCCAAGTTCACACATAGGAGAAAAGAACTATTTATATTCCTCCTGAACTCCAAATGCTCCGTTCCTTTGAGCTTATCGCTCTTGGAGTGCCGTCACGACGCACAATGCAAGCATCATGAACCATGAAGAAACGAACCAATCCATAGCTCAATCTGTCCATTAACCGGCCAGGAAAAAAAAAAGACCTAATGGAGGATTTGTCCGAGCGTGCCTCGACGTGACATGTTTTGTGTGCCTGGACAGTTCAATGAGCCTTCGCATCTGGAGAATGGTTTCAGATACAACAAAGTCAGTCCTCTTTAAAAATGAATCAAATAACTATGCTGTCTTGGGGCCTTCCAGTTCTTTGTGGTACTTTCCTTTGTTCCTCTCCAGAATGTTCCTGCTTTGAATCGGCTCCGTGAGCTTCACTCATGACTTCTTTGTGGTGTCATGTAATATATGTGTTTATATATAAGAGAGAGAGAGAGAGAGTGTGTGAGAGAGAGAGAGAGAGAGAGAGAGAGAGAGAGTTCCTGTCACATTAATATTCATTTATGTTTACATGTCATAAATCCATATTCCTATGTCACTTATTTCCTTTTTTTAATTTTGTTTTTATATTGCATCATCAAGGAGTCAATTATGTAGTTGGAAGAATCGTTTGGGCAAGAATCAATTAGAATGTTTTTAAAGCTTGACAGAGGAATCAGCTAGATAAATGGAGAAAATGGAAGAGTTACAGATTTGAAGATAAAAGAATCAATTTGAAGAATCAATTAAATACATGAAGGAGTCAACTGCATAGCTGGAGGAATCAGTTAGGTAGATGGAGGAGATGGGGGAGACGACTAGGTAAATGGAAGAAAAAAATAGACTGACAGAAGAATAAATAGAGGAGATTTTTAAATCAGTTAGGTAGTTGGAGGAATCATTTGGTTAGATGGTGGAATCAATTAGTTGGATGAAAGAATCAATTCAGCAGAACAAAGAGTCAAATAGGATAACTAAGGAATCAATTTGGGGGATGAAGTTAGGCTAGGTAGATCAGTTAGGTAAATGAGGAAATCAGTTTGGTAGATGAAAGAATCTATGCGGTCTCTCAAAGAATCAATTAGGTAAAGTAAGGAGTCAAATATAAAGATGGTAATATCAGAGCAGTAGGTGGAGGAATCAATTAGCTAGATAAAGAAATAAGTTAGGTAGTTAGATGAATCAAGTAGCTGATAAATGAATACATGGAGGAGTTAATTTTCATGCAGTAGCTTGTTGTACAAAAACACTGGCATGTCACATTTTTGACATTATTTCATCCTACAAATTTTCATCTTCACCTACATGTATTAGGGTTTCCATCCACCTTAATGCAGGCAACAGTAATGATTTAGTAAAGCCATTATCTCCTTCTGTCACTGTCTAATGCGTGTGTCATCGGTGTGAATCCAATCCTGATGTCTGCTGACAAGTGGATGGTGAACGTCTCGCTCTCTGCCAGTGCTTCATGTGTAGCTGTCTCAATATGCATATGGTGCCTCAATTAGGCCAAATCCTCTAATATCATGTGCAAAAATACTAAGCCAAAGATCTGGAGCGTTTTGAAATCCACATGCAAGTTATAAAAGAGTGTCTCATCAGACAATGTATAGCTTCATTCAGTGACATCTGAGAGAACTTCAGGAACTGTGTTCAGAAATGGATTTATAAATAAATAAATAAATAAATAAATATGACACAAAGTTTTTAACAATTTTATGCTTGTCTTGAATATGTACGGTACCTAATTCATTTCTCCATCAATATATCTTTCACTTCTTCTATAATTGATTCCTCCACATACCTATTTTGATTCTTCCATTGACCAAATCGATTCATTCATCTACCCAACTGATTCCTCCATCTACATAGCCAACTTCTTCCATTTATCTTATCAACTCCTCCATCTAGTTAACTGTTTTATTCATGCACATCACTAAGTCTTCTATCTAAGCAATCGGTTTCATTATTTGATTCTATAATTTATCAAATCAACTCCTCCATCAACCGATTTGATTCATTCATTTAACTCTTTCGTTCTTCTATCTACACAACTGATTTCTTTTAATCGATTAGCTCCCATTATTACTTCTATAGGCATGAGTGGGTTAGTGAGTTGCCTTTGTGTGTGTGTGTGTGTGTGTGTGTGTGTGTGTGTGTGTGTGTGTGTGTGTGTGCACCAAGGGTTAGTGTTTTTATCTTAATGTTAGTAGTAATGAGGACAGTTTATTCCCAAAGCACTATTGAAACCAGTATAAAATACCTGAAACACACACACACACACTCACACACACTTAAAGAGTCCTTGACTTCCTCTTTAAAAGAAAAGTGCTATATAGTTACTACTTTGAACAGTTTCCAGATGTGTGTGTGTGTGTGTGTTAAGGGAGGGGGGGGTGCTCTATAGAGAACTGAAGTACATCTAATGTTCAATGATGAGCCTGCGAGCCAAACCGCCCTCATTCTGTCCCTACAAACACACTCAAAAAACAAGATCAAGGTCGGGAATCCCTTCCTCGCCTCCTGAAAGAACAAACATGTCCATAAAGAACAATAAACTGTTAAACTGAAAAAGAAAAAACAAAAGAGAGAGAGAAAACATGCTCCTTCATAACAAACCGTTCTGTCGACCATCGTGATATTTTAATTAAGTGCATTTTTCTCGCACGATATTGGCTCAAGCAAGGCGCGTTGTTAAGCTTTAAGCAGTTTCATGACTGTATTAAAGAACTGAAACTTTTTTTAAGAGTAGCAAGTAGATAAAATAGCGAATGAAAACAAGTTCATGACTTCGATTAAGTATCACACGGCTTCTTTAAATTGTGCGCACAATTAAGAAAACATAAGGTCGTGCTGGATCAAGTGCTATTCTATAAGCTGCTGATTAACGAGTGTGAAAGCTATGTTTATTTTCACGCCTGCCATCTTGCAATTCAGATATCATCATGAAATGAGACAGAGAACTGGCCAATGCTTTGTTACGTGTTTCATTTAATAGAAAACTGGAGAAAAAAAAACATTTCTTTAGTAATCTGTATTTTCTATTTCCTGATTTTTTTGGCTGCTACTGCTTGTGTTTAAACCCCATCCAATCAACTCCTTTAAGTGATTAATTGATTCCTTCTGCACATAATCAAGTCTTCTGTCTAGCTAATTGATTCCTTTACCTAAATAATTGATTCATCCGTTTATTTATTCAACATCTCCATGTAATTAATTGACTCCTATATCTTCCAATTTGATTCTTTCTTTGATCTACTTCTTTGGTTCTTCTACCTACCTAATCGATTCTTCTATCGACCAAATGATTCTTTTACCTATCTAATTGATTCCTAGACTTACCTTGTTTGACTCTTTTACTTATTTAATTGATTCTTCCATCCACTCTACAGAATAACAAGTCTGCTATTATTTAAACTGGCCCATGCTTTTGTTGTATCATGTTATATTCTTTTCAGCCTTTAGTATCCCAAGATTGTGTTTAAAGGCAGTTCAGCTGACGTGAAAATCAAGCTCACTTCCTGACTCGGAATACTAGAATCTTTTCCCAAGTAAATATTGAGTTCAGCTTGAATTTCTTGCTGCTGAAAGCCGTCCTTCCGTTCAGCCAAATGGAGTTTTTGAAGGCAGAGCTCCTTTAATCAATTATTCATAAATGATCCCACATGGACATGACTCCCACATAACACCCACATGGACAGGAACCTTTTCCAAATCGTCTTGGTATTGCTTCAGATATCAGTGGTGAACTTGGCTTGGTTCGGTCTCCAAGAACAAAACCACGACCAGCTCCACAGGAGAGACTGGCGCATGCAGACAAGCACCAGTCCATCTGCCCATGTGTCAGCAAAAATCAGGATTAACACGGAGATCATTCCTGGATTCGCACATACAAAGGCTTCAAGCAGAGCAGGTCACATGCTGAGACAATGGAAAAAAACAACCAGTTTAAATCCCATCCAAGACTACGATGGGTTTTGGGCTACGATTTTCTTCAGCTAGTTACGATTCCTTACGTACAATGTAAAGGATAAGAGACAGCAATGACTAAGTAGTTAGTAGGAATTAGTAGTTATTTAGTAATTAATAAGAAGTTCATTAGTTATTACAGAATAACCAGCTTCTGATAGGTGTAGAGACACCAAATACCAAAATATGTCTTACAACCCACCAGTTCATGACCCGTATGGATTCTCTGCTGAGACAACAGGAAACTACACAAAAACTCTATGTTTGGTGTTTTGATCCACTATGGAACTGATAATTTAGCCGCTTGTGTCAGGGGCTGTGGGCGGGGCTACTGTTAGTGCATTTGATAATGTACCTTAAGTATACTAATGTTTAATACACTTTTACTTTACCGCAATATGATCACTTATCAGCACACATGATAGTACGTAGCTACATGCTAAGGCTAATTTTTTTCTGCGTTAATGATAAAATAACGTTATGTACTTTCTCGATAACAACCTCCGTTTATACATATTACATGGAGCTGCACGTACATGTTGGATTCGCCGCGTTTGGGTGTTAATGTAGGTTCACAAAGCCATGAGCATTAACAGTAAAGCAACATCCACCATTGTTGATGTTGTGTTTGTGTTTGTCGCTGCTGCGCTAACGTTGCTGTGTAACGTGACACGTGTACAGTGACGTCAGACTCGGCTCTGTGACGCTCGCTAACCGAGGGAAAGGCAAACCGGTTCTTAGAAGGTTCGCCAGTGGAACCAACTTAGAACCAGCACCAGCACTAGCTCTGAACCAGCACCTGGTTCTTTTTGGTGGAAAAGGGGTATCTGATGACTAGCGTGCTAGCATCAGTCTGGAGTGTATCTGTTTTTATTGTTTTGGGGTTTATTTGTTTGTTTTGTTTTAAATAAAATATATTATAATCAATATTATAGATATTAGAATAAAAAAAATGTGAATATTTAAAATTCCAAGTTAGTGAGAAGCAAAGGACTGAAACTCTATGACTAGCAGTTTTATTATCACAGCCTTGTAGTCGTTGTCACTATTAGAGGTCTAAGAAGAATTCAGAAATGATAATGCTATTTCTTATTTCCTTAAACTTTCTACAATAGAGTTATAAAAATGTAAATGTGCTCCAGAAAGAAGAGCTTTTGTATAGTAGCTAAATTCTGAAAGAAATGCTCACATTATTAGTGTCGCCTTCTCTCTCTCTCTCTCTCTCTCTCTCTCTCTCTCTCTCTCTCTCTCTCTCTGTTTCTGTCTCTGTAGTCCTGATCATGACTCTCAAGGTGAAATGAAGGCTAAGACCCATGTGCTCTGCAAAGTGACTGCACATAAGAACTCAGCCCTAAGGGAACCGAAACCCTCAAAACAAATTATTCCAAACTGCAACAGGAAATAACCCCAAAGCATCAAGCGAGGACTGGCAGCGAAACACAAACGGACATTTCCTTTACAGAACGCCAACTGACCAACCCAACGCTAATAATGACCTTTCCCATCTGTACAGGAAAAAAAAACAGATATATCAGCTGCGAGGCTGATCATAATAAGACTATCCTTCAAAATCTTCGCCTTGTAATCCTTAAATACAGCTTTCACTGAGCCAATCTGTGGCATCTGGTGCTTCAAGGTTCGCTGTATGAGCTTGGAAGGAAAGCGATGGCTTTGTTACAGGAATGAGAAATCCCTGGCTGAAATGTCAGGAAAGAATAACAAGAGGATAAGCGTAAAAAGCTCACACTGCCAGATAGGACAGCTTTAACACTGACTAAAGCCAACTTCATTGAAACCTGCAGCACAATCGAGTCATCTATTGAGCGAACAATCATCAATACTTAATCCTTCTTTCCTCAGAAATAGATTTTTTTTAGATATCAGTATCAGAGAACGCATGCTGTACAGGACACAGGACACGTCAAATGTAGAACAAAACCAAGTCCATGATACATGCTCTTTTGAGGTCCAAGATGGGACACGGCCAGCTAAACGGCACTTGGCACTGTTATCTTCCTCATGCCTTACAGGCTCAGAGCGTTGCCAACTGGCAGTAACAAACGCCTCTTTAATTTTCCACTTTAGATTTCTCACTTGGACACTAAAACCAGACTTATTCACGGGGAGTTTATTTAGACCTGTGTTTGTAGCACGCGTCGGTACAAAAAGGTTGTTAGCACCCCATCTAGCACTGTCAGTATGAAAACTGACACGCTTTTTATTCAACAGGTGATTTTTTTACTCAACAATCAGCTTTCGGCACTTTTGAACGCAAACGTACACAAAAGCTAACAAACGATTTGTATTTGTATTCAGAACAACAATTTATGAAGGAAAGGATTATGCTAACATCTTGAGCAACATGCTAAGATTACTCAAATTACCTTTGTGGTTGCCAGGTTCAAAAATTCCCTCAATTTTCTTTACAGAAATGAAAATTAATTTAACAATCAAGCTTTATACAATTTATGATAACAGTTATCATATTAATCAATGGTTTAAATTAACAACAATTACAGCTGTATTGTGTCAGTAGTTTTGTGGAATAGCACTTGATGCAGCACAGCCTATTATTCTGTGTTTTACTGTTTTACCATGTGTGCGGTATTTAAGTGATCACATTAATTTAATTAATTTACCATGTGCACATGTTCAATCTTAATACATGTAACGAGATGTAAGATGTTTATTTAGTAATATAAAAAGCCAGGGATACACGGTACCCTGTATATTCTTTTCAGATTGTTAGCAATTTCAAAAATCCCTCAAGATAAAGACATTAGGAATGACTTAAAAGTCGTATTAATGTTGTTTTTACGTTATCCTCAAAACGCAAATTTCAGCATGCTAAACTGACTGAGACACAATTCTGTTTTCCGTGAATTCTGTGCAAACATTAAAAAGTCAAATAAAAAAAAAACATCTTCATCCAAACCTCGGTTTCCAAAGATAGAGCTGTCATTGGAACGGACAGGCGTTTCTGGATTTTGTAGCCCGTTGCCACAATTGAACTCCGTCCAACATGGCCGTCAATCTTCGTCAACACGTCAAGAATAGGAAGCTCTAACTGTCTTCCACTACCCACGAGCAGCTTGGATGCCAGCGGGGAGCGTTGTATCTGCCCTATTCCAATCACGGTCCCCGCTGGCATCTGAGCACACCCACCTGCTGGTCATTTCTCTTCGCTCACTGCGAAATTGATACACAGTCCTACGGCTCCAAATTGTCTGTTTGGATAAACAAGAGTTGGAGCGCGTGAAAGTCAGCCAGAAAAAAAATGTATTTAAATTCTGCACTCACTATTCCATGTGTAGTGTCAGGATCTTAGTGAAATGTACAGAAGTTTATGTTTATTAGATATTTATACATTTTTCCATTTGCTGTTAAAAAAAAAAAAGCTACAGTTTAAAGTATCCTTGATTCCCAGAAGAAAAGCAGAAACTTTTAGCATCGAGCTGATCACAGTGAAGATGAAGTACACGTGGAGTTGCAGCAGATAAACCAGCAGATAAACATAACTTTGCTAGAGGCAAAGGCTACATTGCTAATGCTAGCATAGCCAAACTAGCGAGAACTTTACCCGCGTTTATAGAAAGCATCGAGTGTTTAACGCTACTGTAGAATTCAGTAAAATGATATTTATTTAACAAAAAAACGTCTACTTCTCATTGGGACTAATTTATATACTGTAAGCAGAATCGAAAGACACCTAGCATAAGGCTAATGCTAATACTCTTTTCATACACAATGTTCTATTATAGACTGTTAACAAGTAAATGTCTACAGGGTTCTGAACTAAAACTCTTCATTCAAACAAAACCGTCATGTGCTTAATTTGCTAACTGGCTAATTTAGCAATGGAAAAGTTAGCAGCACAAGCATTTATTTATTATAAGATCTCACAGATTAGATTGTCTTTGGCAGTTCTCAGGTCAGTGTCTGGTCACTTAATGTTTCAGTGTTGTACAGTAAGTGTTAAATGTACAGATACAGTATTTTTTTTGCTAGATTTTTTTTTTCAAGTTTTGTTTTAACAGCATTTTCTTTTTTAAGACTTCGGTATGTAGTTTGCATCAAAAATAATATAATTTTTTTAATTTTTTTTTTTTTATATTAGTTTTATGCCTCAAGGTTGATATAATTTTGTCATTTGTTTGTTTGATACTGTAAATATGCTGTTTTTTTGTTTCTTTGTTTTTGTTTATTTTCTAATAATGTGTTTACGTGTAATGCCTTTATTTATTTATTTATTTTTCATCTTTTGTTTGCTTCACATTTTGTTTTGTACATTTTACATTTTGTACATTGTTCCTCCGATTATATTTGGGTTTTGTGTATTTGTCGTCCGCCTCAGTGTCCTTTCGTCTTTTGTTTGTTTTAATAATACATCGTTTTTATTTCTTTTTTGTCTTGTATCCAATAACACTGTTTGAATGTAATGTATTTCTTTTCCACCTCAATGTCGTCATTTGTTTGTTTGTTTCATAAATATATGTTAAGTTTACAGTGAACATTTTGGTTTCTTTCATCTTTTCTTTGTTTCATGAATACAGCAATCTTCCATTTTTTTCCTTACTTCTGATAAATTGTGATTTCCTTTTCGTGTATTTTTGTTCCACCTGAATGTTGTTGTGCTCTCGTCTTTTGTCTGCTCTGTGAATGCTCTTGTATCGCAGCCCTCTGGGACGCCGTGTCCATCTGTGCGACGGGTGACCGGAATTCCTAATAGGCCTTTTCTAATCATTTCAAACACCCTGGACAAATACCACACAGCACCTGAGAGACATTTGCAAAGGTCTTTCCATTGCACCCTGGTTTATTTCTCTCTTTTCTTCTGACTATTGTGCTCATTTTTGTGACTACAGATTTTGTTGTTATTTTTTTTATTTTTGTATTTTTTTGGACTTGTTCAAGTGAGGTTAATTCAGTCAACTTTCATCTAAAACAAAAAAAAATTGGTTCCATTTCTGTGTTAATATTAATCCTCTGTAATGTGTTGACCTTTATAATTCAATAAAATTGTTTTTATTATAAGCTATAACAAAATCTCTGAGTTAAATCAACTTAAAGCTCCATCCAATGTAATATTGAATACATTGTTTAATAGTATAGCGTCTTATTGTTAAACTTCATTCATCTGTACTAATAGAATTTCCCTAAATTGGTGCATTTTTGTCAAAAATACATAAAAATACATAAACTAATCCATATTCAAATCAAGTGCTGCCTTATTTGCATATTCTCTTAAAATAATACCTTTATATCTTCTTTAAACAGTGTAACATAAAAATTACATCGTTGTTAAATTTCAAACAGACTTTGTTGATCTTTAATACTACAATTTAAAAAAAAAAAAGAAATGAATCTATTTTCACTGATGCGTTGTCACGTTTGCGAGTTGTTTTTTTACCGTAATGCAGTTAAGACTGTATTGATGTCTGTTTTCATGAACTTAGGAATGAAACTAATATTTGTTGTAAGTGTTTTCACCAATTTAACATGGTTTATTAGTGCATGTTCAAAACACGTCGAACTCATTTGCATATTTAAATGTCATTTTTACGAAATGATATTAACTATATTCTTGTGTTGTGTTTACAACCATTTTAATAGTGGGGGCAATATTCAGGGGCAGTTCGTTATTCCGTCAGTCTGTCTAGCTAAAGATCGTGATGCAGCGGTGCTTTAATCAAGCTGTCTAGCTCTCTCAATCAGCTTTAACGGCTTAAACTTTCATCATTTGACAGATGGCCGGGACAAGATGTATAGCTAGCTACCTGCATAGCATTCTGGGACCCCGGGTTCTGTGGAATGTCCGTCAAACATCTACATTTGATGAATGTCCAATTGCGTGGTCACCTACGTCTCCTCCAGCCACTTTCTCTTAATTGGAACAAAGGTCCTGGACCGAAGCCTGTGACAACAACGCAGCGCTCTCATCCATAATTAGCTCATTCCTCTGAGACAAAGCACCAGTCCCGCTCAATCCCTCTTTAATTAGCACACAGACAGCCCTGGCAGGAGACACAGGACAACAAAAAAGCTCAGCTCTGCTAACTGCAGTCCAAAATGTATAGTCACCTCGTGTGATCTACGAAAAAAAAAAGCAGCTCAAGCCTTTTCCATCTGTTTCTAGACCGTTCCAAATGGTGTGTGTGTGTGTGTGTGTGTGTGTGTGTGTGTGTGTGTGTGTGTGTGTGTGTGTTTGCCATGCGGTGTGTCTGACCACAACAGGACATTCATTCATATATTTCATTTGAAACCAGGATTCCTCATACAGATAACATTTGACTCATCTGAGAGACTGAAATATTTTGTAGTGTAATGAACCAGACAAAAAAAAAAACAAGTTACAGCTTTAACTCTGACTACATCAAAGCACAAGTATTGGAAACTCCTTCAATAAATGTTAACTAAGCATCACACCACATCCCTGTTTTCATTGTTACCATAGAAACAATATCGTATTAGTATAAACCTGAGATTTCTCTTGCTGTTATAACAAAAATAAATCAGCAACATTGTTTGATTTGAATTCAACGTGGGTGGCAATTCCACTTGTTCGGGGCGTGAACCGCTCAGTCATCTGACCCAGCACTAAATATAGCAATACGGCCTCTCTTCAGTTTGTTTATTTGTTTGTTTCATGTGACATCAACCATCTGTCCAGAGCGTCTGGATCGTGCTTGACTTCACTCAGAGGAAAGCAGCTCTCTCTCTTTTCCCAAGATTTTGGCTAATTGTCACGTTCTAAAAAGTAACGTCAGGACTTGTACAGACATGATCAGATTACTTTTGTAGTTTGAAAGTTTTCTGATTCTTCAAAATGTCACTCGGGTGTTGCTCGATCACGCCATCGCAGGAACCATGTCCGTGACACTGTCTATTATGAAGTGCGTTGGATGTTCATTCATCAAGACAAGCAACACAACTGGTCAACTAGTCATTGTTCTATAACCAGTTCTAAACTATGTACTTGTTCCACTGTCTGACATGATCCCTTTAAAATCTTTTTAAAACTTGAATTTGTGTACTGTGTGATAAATAAACAGTGTTGTGCTAGTTACTAAGAAATAGTAACTAGTTACAGTTACTAGCTACTTCATTAAAAAAAGTAACTCAATGAATTTGTTGATTACTTACACCAATGCGTTACTGTTAAAAGTAACTTTTTAGTTACTTTTTTAAAGAACGTTCTTTAATGTTCCCATTAATGCCCTTTTCTGCATTATGGTCTATACAAACACAACACTGTTTGTTGATCTGTCCCTGTCTAACAGTCCAGGTAAAATCTAGTCGCTGTTGTTTGGCTGGAGGGGCTTGACTCACTCCGAGTGTGTCCACAGACACCGGGTTAGCTTCTAGCTTCGTCGAGGCATGTAGTTTCTACCTCCAGATTGGAGTTGCTGTTTATCGCAGTAGATACCTTCGGACCTTCGAACCAGAAAGACACAGCTTACATTCGACTGAAAGGTTTTTTGTCTTTATGCTCAACTAAAGTGAAATAATGAGCATGTTTCCACTTTGAGAAACCCGTCTTGCTCTCGCCTCGACTCGCCGTTACTGCCGCACATACCTGAATAAACGGAAACACGCCCACAGTGCGGCGTCTTCGTGTTTACAGGTTGGCATCCACCGATCCTACAATGTGTCGCTGCTGTAAACAGGTTAGTCTGTAGGCTACACTTCAGTCTAAATTAACTAATTTATAAAAGTAACGGACAAACGCACCATATGGTAACGGTAACGGAGTTACTTTATTTAAAAGGTAATGCGTTAGAGTATTAGTTACTGTCAAAAGTAACTGCCCAAAACTGTAAATAACGTGTGTTTTCCGTGTCAGATTATACAATGCAATTAAAGAAAGGTCCTGTGTAGTTTACGTCTACAACCAGCGCCGATCCAGACAACAGCTTTTGCAGAAAATGGAGGGATTTGGTTCAGCAAGTGTTCAGTGAATAGAGAATTGTGTAAAGCTATATACATAGAGCGACTCAGCAACAAAGGGACTGGAGATCGTTCGTTTTCAACAACCGTTGGTGGGCGGGTGTGGGCGTGTCCAGCAAAGCGACAAAGCTTAACGTTCTGCAACTGATAACCGTAGAAAAGACAGTACCATCTTTATCTTCATTTTAACAGTAAGAAAACTGATTTGTTGTCAAGCAGAATGCTAGTTGCGCATCCCATGGAAACATGTTATTACTATGGCAACCAGTACAAGGAACTTAGTAGTGCAGAAACTTGTGTTTCCGTTATTTAATTTGCACACAATTAAAGAAAATGACAACATCCTGTGTAGTTTACTCCTTCAACCAGCGCTGATGCAGAAAGTAAACTCATTTTAACCCAAATGTATTTAAAAGTGAGCTGGAGAAAAATCTTTGTATGTATGTTTTGTTTACTTCAGATAAATTAACACTAATCCCATTCCTTAACCCTAAACTTCCTAACTTTTCATTCATATTGTTCTGAATTGCAAAGTCTCTTTCTTTCACTCTTCTCTTCCTGTGATCTATATTTCATTGAATCAGTTGATTCAGGGTCAGAATCTTTCTCTTCCCTCCTAATGATCTTGATCAGGAGGAAAACTTCCCCTGGCCGTGATCAAACGTTTCTTTCATTAAACCTTAAACGTTTTCCGTAAAGACGGACCTGCTGCCAGATCAGATCTCTAATTAGACCATTAGGCCAGAAAGAAAGAGAGAAAAAAAAGAAAGAGAGAGTACAATATGATTAAAGGTGCTCATTTCTTTTAGAGATGAATGTATGGGTGGAGAAAGTGGGATTTCTTTTGTTGGTTCTTTTTTGTGCAAAGCTTCAAGTGAAATAGAAACCGCAAAATCGAAATATCAATATTTAATCCTATTGCCTCAAAATATAGTCTTGTTGCCTCAACTATCTTATGTCATAGCCTCAATATATTATCTCGTAGCATTAAAATATTGTTCCCTGCTCTTAATATATAATCCTGTAGCCTCAAAATATATTGTCGCTGTCGGGCGGAAACCTCGTGTGTCCAAATTTGGTCAATTTCATATTTTTTCACATATGGATGCTATTGGTCAGTCTCCACGTGGGTCTGTTATTTTTACAAGTTATTAACCAATCTAAAGTCTTGAAAATAGCTTGAGTGCAAATCTCATAACTCCATTGGACACTTCAACTGTCCACCTCTTCCTCACTCCACGGGAGAGCTTCACGGCATATTTCTCCTCAAGAAGAGTTGCAACGATTCAACACGTCTTCTGAGGTAAACGTCATCAAAACACTGGGCTCAAAGAAAAAAAATCTTGACCCCCGCTAGTTCTGGTGCTCGTCTGAGGACAGGAATTTAGCGCAAGACAATCCACTGCAACGCGGACTAAACCCTGTGCACTGCAGATAAGGTACGGCGTTTTTTTCATTTCCTGAAAAATAACGGTTTTGGAGATACGAGGATTCCGCCTGACAGCGACGATATACTGTATCATGTATTAGACTTATGAGATATATAGCCTAATAGATTATCTCATATTATCTCATGACTATTTTTGAAAAACCTTTTTTCTCCTTCTATTAGAAACTTCTAATCTTTGTAAGACTCGAATCACTACATTGTCAGACCATCATGAACAATACGTCTTCTGTTTACATCAATAATTCTATTTGATATTCGACACAACACAACCATAACATGGCAACAAATTTGCTTGCAAAAACAGGAAGTAAGGCCTCAGCAATGCTTTCACATCCTGACACCAAACTAAAGTTTGCCAACATGATTTGATGATAACAAACAAGATTTGAGTTCATTAGCACCTTGAATAAATTACTGAAAACGGGTAGAACTGCTTGATGTATTGAGGTTAAATTTAATCTCTTCTGTTGCTAAGGAATGAGGACAGAAAGTGCTTGGACCCCTTAATCGCTGCTAATAGTTACAGTGTATTAGAAGGACATCTACTTGTCCAAAAATCTTCTTTGGTTTATTTAATGTTTCATATGATTACTTTTTCTGAAGTCTAGTTGAAGTCAAAGATCATGTCCTTGTATTGTTTCCACACACGGAGACGCTGTATTCTGCACACCATTGTGCGTGCGGTGTCCTGATCGTCACCTTTAATGAGGTCTGGCGCTGTCACGTCGTCCGCAAACTTTCTGACATAATATGAGTCACGTATGTGAAGTAAGTAGCAGGTGTACAGGGAGTCGAGCGGTGGCGGGAGTTCACATCCCTGAGGAGCCCTCGTGTTTAAAGCGAGTCTGGAGCAGAGTGGAGTCTCCTGGCCTGACAGTCAGACAGACAGCGGAGATGTGTTGTTTACACGGCGTCTTTAGCTCAGACACTAGCCTCCGATACTGGACCGAATAATGGACTTACATCATACTTACATAAGTGTTTGTTTGTTTTTTTCTTATTCCCAGGTGAGTTAACAGTGTGTGGATGGCTAGAGCTTCTGCATCTTTGGTTTTACTGTCTGTTGTAACAAAAACACATTCAGTTCCAGTCTGTTTTGATAGAAGATTGTGAAATGAAAACATTTCGGTGGTCAGTTATTACACCCAGTTTTTACCAAGTTTTTTGTGGTGCATTCGTCCTTCACATCCCTGTGCAAGCTGTTACTATAGAAACAGTAACCCATGAGAATGTGTGCATTTATCCATCAATATCTTCTGACCAATAAAAATGCAGAATTCAGCAGTAAAGTATGGGGATTTGATTCAGTAATAGATGTTTTGTTGTAAGTTGATCTCCAAAGCTTTTATGTGCCAGAAAATAAAACGTACACACTTATCTTGTCTTTAGACAAAAGAAAAGTCTAAACGGATACAAACAAAGACTTAAATCAGTAAATCAAGCTCAAGATACACAAAATGCTGCAAAATTGCACCTGATGTCGTTATCCAAGATGTTGCTCTTGCTTAGGAAGATTTAGCAACTGGTTTAGAAAGTTCGTGGACTTCATGCAAGATTTCACATGATAAAAAAACGGTAAGAGAGAAAGCTAGCAGTCACGTGTAAAGCGTTGCAGGACGACCTGAAAGCAGCAGTGGTGTAACCATATGTGGTTGGTGGATGGAGTGATGTACCTGTAAGACTTTCTTTAGTGTATAGAGAACTGTGTAAAGCTACATACATAAAGTGACTCAGCAACAAAGCTACTGAATATCGTCAGTACAACCAGTGGTGGGCGGATGGGGGCGTGTCCAGTGAAGCGACAAGTCTTTATCGTCATTTTAGCAGCAAGAAAACGGATGTATTGTCAAGCAGAATACTAGTTACACATCCCACCGAAACACGTTATTACTATGGCAACCACTACGTCGTATTGCAGCAACTGGCATCAAGGTGTTAACTTTTTTAGCTTAAATCTGAAGTGGATGTATTCATGACAAACGTGCTAAACTCCAAAAACAAACATGTCTGAGAATTTAGTTAATTCCCTTTACTCAATTTATCCATTTACAAATAGTCCTTGAGTGTAAAATGTTCAGGATAACAAATCAAACACATTTTAATTATCCCCAAAGGGAAATTAGTTGCTAGGAATGTTGACCAGCGCAGTAGGAGGTGTTCAGTAATCAGCGGGTTTCGCTTTTTATTACGCTACTTAAATCTTGTAATTGAACTAATAGCACTCAGGTTCTGGTGCCTGCTAATAGAGCCTTTTGCCAGGATCTACTGTAAAGGCTTTTACACTCCAGCTGGCAACCTGAGATGATAAAAAAAAAAGATTTTTAAAAGGTGCCAGTGGGTATGAAACACCCTCCCCCCCCCCTTATTTATATATTAAATAATAATATATTTTATTATTATCATGTGCTATACATGCAGTATACGGTCTGTTCTTATGTTTAATGTCTCAGAGCATAAATTTATTCATACATGATTGTACATGATTGCTCTATTCAGGTAAAGGACTCTCTCACACACACACACACACACACACACACTACATGCGCCACTAATTAACACCCTTCCCAGTAATAACTTCATCTGTGATCTGGCACCAAACTCTGTCAAGAGCGCAGTTCCACATTGCCAAGAAATTACGAAGAGAAAATTTCAGCCAAAAGCGAAATAAATAAATAAATAAATAAATAAATAAGGGAACTGGAATAACACACTAGAGACAAGTCCAGAAGTATTATACGCAAGTTATATCATGGAACTCATGTACAGTAAAGTGAGTCAGGGGCTTGCTTATAAATAGGATGCAAATATATCAGCAGCCACTTTATTAGGAACAGCTGCATATTCAGCACAAAGATGATGCAGGTTCAAATTCAGGTAATGTTCATATCAGACATCAGAATAAAGGGGAACATAATTTGATAAAAATTATTTGGATGGATTGAGTATTTCAGAAACGGAATGGAGTGGAAAATAAACATCCAGAGGAGATTATAGATCGATCCTAAAGCCAAACCTATTCTATTGCTTTCTTTATAACAGCCTTGAACAATTTATACAGAACATTCTGGTGGACACGATAAATAAGCCATAGCAGAAGTAGGCGGGGTTAACAGAGTTAAAGTCAATAATTTATTCTGTCTTTATTGAGGTCATTGTGCATGAAATGTGTAGTAAATTTGTGAGGAAAGAAACAAACAATAATCTGCCGACGTGAACGGGATCGGTTGTTTTGGCAATGGACAGGGGGTGGGGTTTTACAGCAAACAACGTGATGAGTAAACGACTGATTTGCTTTTGTTGTAGTAAACAAACATGTCTGTATTTGCATGTTTACTCAGTGAGAAATTGAGTAATATAAGGAAAAATAAACACCTTATCATAAAAATGTACCAGAAACACAAAGTTGACTCAAGACTAAATGCCTCAGTGTGATTTTTCTTTAACGCGACAAAATTGCGGACGAAATGAAAAACAATCAAAAATAATAAACCGAAAATAAGGCGAGAAATAAAATGAACCAAAAAAAGCTTGCTTAAGCGACTTCATCTTATGTGTGAGCCATAGATACAATATGTCATTCATTCATTCATTCATTTTCTACCACTTATCCGAACTACCTCGGGTCACGGGGAGCCTGTGCCTATTTCAGGCGTCATCGGGCATCAAGGCAGGATACACCCTGGACGGAGTGCCAACCCATCGCAGGGCACACACACACACACACTGATTCACTAGGGACAATTTTCCAGAGATGCCAATCAACCTACCATGCATGTCTTTGGACCGGGGGAGGAAACCGGAGTACCCGGAGGAAACCCCCGAGGCACGGGGAGAACATGCAAACTCCACACACACACAAGGCGGAGGCGGGAATCGAACCCCCAACCCTGGAGGTGTGAGGCGAACGTGCTAACCACTAAGCCACCGTGACCCCCGACACAATATTTGATGATTTAATAATCCACACACTATGTTAGAAAATTCATTTTATGGAATATTATCGTTTCCCAACTCCACCATTTCACTTAAACGCACACTGCTCTTTCTGCTGCTTACCGTAAATTGCACCAAACCGTCATTAATAAAGCTGTACATATAATTACACGGATATATCAAGTGTAGAATGAAGCAAGGTAAAGATATAAGCATGTGTTAGAAATAAATATCCTTCTATTTGCTCTTAATAAGACTGATAACTGGAGTTTGTTTTTATCTTCATTTTTAATGTTTTTTGTCCTCCTCTATCTGGTTTTCATCCCCCTTCTTGCATCCCTGAACCCTAAATTATTCATTCGATCCTCCACTCGCTCACAGGCCTTTTAGTCTTTTTGCGCCAAGAGAAAAATAATTAAATCTTTTACTTGAAGCGATATTTCATCCTAAAACAACACACGAGTCAATAAGCTCGAGTCGAAGCTTGAGGCGAAATATAAACGAAGGTGTTTTTTGTTGTTGTTACAATAATTGTTGCTGTGTTACAAATCAGGAGGTTATTGATGTATTACTATCTGCTAGGAATTCTAGCCCTAGTACGATTACTACTGAACACTTTATTTTTTATTTACCAGTTTGTGTACACTGTACACACTGCTGTGTACTGTAGGTGGGTGGGTGTGAAAACCCAAGGTGATCAGCAGCTTTTAAAACACTAAGTTTCCAACAACGACATGATTATTTATTTACTTATTTGTCTTTCTTTCTTTTTTATTATTACCATAGCGAGGTGTGCCTAATAAAGTGGCCAGGGTGTGTATAAGTTCCAGAAAGTGTGTGAGAATTCACATGCAGACTAATACACCAGTGAAAACTTTGTACCATACGTCTCTTTTATGTTTTAATCAAAATTCAGGATCACAGCTGTATGCGTATCCGTCCGCATTGCGAAACCCTCCGGGTCTTCTCTCTCTCTCTCTCTCTCTCTCTCTCTCTTCTCTCTCTCTCTCTCTCTCTGGTTTATTTTTATTTCAGAAATATTGAATCAGAGGGATAAAAAGCTTTAAAACTCTGGGACCATAAGCTGATGTGACTCACCCCGGTGATACTGTAATAGAAATGTACGGTCGTAGGTAAGCTCACAGGTAGGATTTGGTGGAAATGTTTTGAAGATTGACTCCACACCCTTTGTGGATTTACTGAAGAACCGGAGAACCCTTTTAGATCCTACAGGACGAACCAGGTAACGTTCGAGAGCTTGTTTACCCAAAATCTTTGAAGATACCATCCAGTATCTTCAAAATTGTAAAACAATAAAATCCCTTGCTGAGTCTACATATCTCTGTAGTTCTCTGCTAACGCCACACTCATCAGCCACTTTATTAGGAACACCTGTTTGTCTACATGTGGTCCATTATCCAACCCTTCTGACATGTGACATTCACAGTTGAAGAAATCCGGTGTCCTTTTCTTCATTTTTGAAGGTTGTACATTATTACACAGGATCACATAAAAGACAAGGTGATTGATTCACCTGAGTTAAAGTGCGCATACTGCAAAAATATAGCTTCAGTCTTTCAACCTAACGCATAACGGCTCCAAGGTTCCTGGTTCGATCCGGGAAGGTTTAGCTGTATGTGGTTCTGGCTTAAATTCTTTTAACCTCCTAAAAACTGGTGGATTGGTGACTCGAAGAGTGAATGAATGAACGAACATGATGTACATTGTAGGATGATTTAATTCAGTAGAAATAAGTGCTACAAGGTTTGAAACCTAACCACAAACTTTAGCTTCGTTGTAAATGTGTTTAATAACCTGAGATTTCATATCCTGGGATGTTTGGGTGCGTATATTAAAATGCTTTGAGGGTTAAAACTTGTTGACGCAAACACGTCTGGCAAATGTTTTATGATGTCTAATCTTAGGAGCATGTATAAGGGGTTGATTAAGATCTTGTCGTTTGGTAAATAAACTTTGAAAAAGCTCACTCAAAAGGTGATGCACGGTACAGCTACAACTGTATACTGTATATCTGGAGATCTGCTATATGAAAATATCCTATTTCAATGTTAAATAAATGAATAAATTAAGTTTTATTAGTTTTAGTTCTCCATATTAGACCTTTAGGTTCAAGGTTATGCCAAGAGACATTGTACCAATAAATATAGAAATCAAACTTTAAACAAACTCCAAGCTTATGGAGCACATTCGCACCTATGAATTGCTAACATGACCCAAGTGCTCCTTAAAATTAATTTTTACCGAATCAACAATCCGGCTTCATCTGCTGTACAGACACTTGATAGGACAAGAGAGGATAGTTCAAGAGATTTTCCACCTTAATCTCGAGACACTCTGATGCGAAGGTGAGCAGTAAAATTAATTAGCACCACTAACTGCCATTCTAAATCACTTTTCTATGCATTGGATGGCCTGTGCTTCAGTTACGACAGGCTTTTGCCCAACAGCTAATCGTTAAAGAATTTACTGCTCTACCCGGCAGCTTCTCCAAGTGTAAATCTCCAGAATATGTGCAGGACAGCCGTATTTCCTCCGTCTACATCCATCCGGCAGGATTTCAGACCTCTTCAACGGTGCTTAAGGAGCTCATTTTTATGATTACCAGTGTCTTGTCGCTCAATAGCCATCAATAAGGTCCGAGCACAACCAGCTCCAAACGGTCTCTCGAACAGACATGATTATTGTGACAAACGCTTGGATTTATAGTCACGTCAAAGGAAATGTATTATCAGAAATCGATAACAATAAGGCTCCAAAATCCCTCAGGTTCAGCACACAGAGGAAGAAATACAGCGTCCAGGTTCAAAACTGTCCTGTTAGCAATCTTGTCTGTAAGCGAGGTGTTGCTGAAATTTATTCTTGGAAGAAGAATAGGGTTGAGGGGAAATTGGCAGAGTTGCCTTGTCTTGTATGCCAAGTGTGTGAGGAAGAAATAAAACACTTAGTCGCATGCTGTTATAGGAAACTGATCAATGAATTGTGTGATCCAGAAGTCGAGTATTTTCCTATATTACCACAGACATTTTTTTACACCAATCAGGAGTAACATTAAAACCACGTTGCATAATATTGTGTACTGTCTGTCCCAAATTTGTAGGAAAACCGCTCTGATCCATCGAGACATGGACTCCATACGATGCTGTGGTATCTGGCAACAAGACGTTAATGGGAGATCCTTAAAGTCTTGCAAGCTTCAGAAAGTTCAGACAACTTTCTATGGAATTGATGAGCAATTTGTAGTTCTACAGTAGCTGATGGACTAGTTTTCATTCCCTACACAAATCAGCGATCCGTGGGATCACATGATCCTGTCAGTGGATCACTGGTTGTCCCACATTGGACCACTTTTGGTACAGTAGGTACTGACCACTGCATAACGGAAACACCACGCTGGTGTTATGGAGATGTTCTGACCCAGAGGTCTAGCCATTGCAACCCACTCAGATCCTCACACTTGCCCGTTGTTCCTGTATACAATATTTTATGCATCAAAGAATCGCCTTCTGTCATTTTTATTCATTTAAAGTTACCACTAATGTTGCGAAACATCCACAAGTTATTCAACGATCCCTCACCAGCCTCGTTTTACTTTGGTGTGACATTAATAACAGAGTAAAACAGAAACTCCTCTGTCCTGAAGACTTGGTGAAACTCTGGTCATTGTTTTTGCTGGATATTTTTCCTAGGGTGTGTTTGATGTATTCTTTGGTTCTCAACACGATTATTAAAAAAAAAGTAAATTAATAAAAAGATGAATCACCTTGTGGAGTGGAAGAAATGCATGTATGGATTGTATAAAAAATGAGCGTGCACCGTTTAATTGCCAGTAAAGCAGCAAAGTCAAAATCTTACTCATTAAAAACAGATTAAAAAAATATCGTCTCGTTCCCCAGCGAGAGACAAAGCCAGAGGAAACAAAGACAAACAATGATGTTACGGTTGTGTCTTTTGCGGCGATAAAGGATTCTTTCTTTTTTTGACGTTTGGCTTTAATATCGCTAGCACATCACGCTGATTCGTCTTCATCCCAGATGACAAATCACCCACTCTTCCAATTTGTCCCTAAACCTCTCTCTCTCTCGCTCTCTTTCTCTCTCATATACAATATTGTTTGTTTTATCTCTTCTTTCTCAGGGCCTTTCCTTTACATCACTCTAGCAAAATGATAAAAACACCATATTTCAAATTTTACTTAACTTCACTTTTATTTATGTTTTTGTTGCTTATGAATTGTTTTGCGAGACCTGCTTCGTCTGCTGTTGTTTGTTTCGTCTTCTTCGCCCTACATCCTCTCTAGTGAACGACAGACACACACCTACACAGTGAGGTTCCTCCGGTTCACAGCGATACGTCAGTACGCATAAAATTAACCCTTACAGAAAAGTCACATGACCTTCAAATATATACAAGTTACATTTTCACATTTGGGTTCATACGATTCGTTTATTTTCAGATGCGATTCTCTTTTAAATGATTCATTTCTTATCAAATGTAATTTTTACTCATCAGTTATTTATTTGTGGATGAGATTATTTTATGTGATTTATTTCTTTTTTCTTGCCATTAATCCTTAACTCTCCTTTTTACATATGAATTATTCATTATCACAAATGATTCTTATATGATTCATTTGATTCATTTCATGATCATTTATGTTTCCCTTGATTAAATTTCTTCTTTCCCGAATCTTTTGACATAAGAGTCAATCATTTTCAAATGATTCATTTAATTTTAAATGAGTAGTTTATTCCACATGCATTTTAGTTTACATATGATTCATTTGTTTGCAGATGTGATTCATTAATTTATTATTTTTTTACACATTTGATTCTTTTTTACTTGATTTTTTTGAGAAGTTCCTTTAACAATTCCTATTTACAAATGTGATCTTATATTTGATTCATTTATTTTCAAAATAATTTCACATAATTCACTTATCTACCCACATGATTTTCATCCACGTGACTCTTTTTTTAAATGATTCTTTTTTACACATTTATCATCATATTTTTAAGTACTGTTCGCAGAAACACTTGTGACTCGTGTAAACGAAGAAAGACATCAGACGTACTGTACGCAGAAGATCAGACAGGTCAAGTCTCAGAATGTCCAGACACAAAGCCAACCGGTATAAAGAGTTCTGAAACGTTAAGGTTGTGGCACGAGACGTAGCGCGGTTAGCCGCTGTAGCGTTTTCGTTTGTATGAAACCCGGTGGAATCTTTTTTTTTTTTCTTTTGCAATTCCTCAGAATTATTATTAATATTTTTTTTTTTGCTTTAACAAGTTACACAGTATCTCTTCTAAAAGTTCACAAGTGTAAGGCTCGAGGGCTGAAAATAGACGTACTCGGCCTTTCATAGTCACCTTGACCATCTCAGTCTCTGAGAACCGGTAACCGGAATCAAAGCGAGCTGCAGGGAGAATTCTGGGAGAGAGAGATCAAATATTCTCCCACTGTTGGACCTTCATGAAAAGTGTTAGTCACTCGCTTGGAGACATAAACACAACTCGCATACACACATATACACACACACACTCGCATCTCAGAAAGGATCTGAAGTAAGTGTCTGGGCTTCTCTATAGTCCTTGAACTCATACAGAGGGATTTTGGAAAAGTTCTTTCAAGCTTTACTCTGAGTTGTTGTTGTTGTATTTTTTTTACACAAGTTTATTACACATACTGTTTCTTTCCACCTACACTCCTAAAAAAAAAGTTCCTCGAGGGTTCTCTGGATAGTTAAGAGGTCCTGCTTGGAACTTTTAAGGCTCACAGGGACAAACTGTTTACGGTGATAGAACATTGCAAATGCAAATACAACAACAAATAAATCAAAGTAAACCCTACAGATCCCCAGAGTTATGTCACTGAATGTTAACCTTTTGATATTTCACAAATTCATCCCTTTGGATTTTGGATGAATAAGATGATCTTTTTATCCTAGTGAATTTTTAACCCTGGAAACTGGTTTGGTTGGTTAGAAACCTGATTAATGGGGGCAATTAATGTCAAGCATGTAAGCAAAGTTTATTAATACGGTGTAATAAAAAGAACCTATTCGATGATGCAGGGAAAAGCTAGCGCTGTCATGGTATTTGACTTTGACAACACGGCTGAGGCTTCCTAAGGCCGAGGCTTTCCTTAGTTAAAAACCATCTAAATGTACCAAAGGTTCCATCTAAATGTAAACCGTCTAACGTTCAGACACTAGGGGTTAGACTACATCGTGCATAGTGGACTCTTCTGGGCCCGTATTCATAAAGAATCTTATCTGTAGAGTGATTCAGGACCGATCCCACAGCAACTAAAGGAAAATAAAACTTTTATCTTAGAGAGGAGGCGGGGCTTAACCCGTTACTAGGTGACACATTCTGTTGAAGACAACAAAATTTTTAAAATAGGAGCACTTTTAAAATCCTGTCTATTATAAACCTTCGCTTTGTCTCTATGTTAAGATATTTGAGACTAGATTTCGTGACCGATCATATTAGAGATGCTCTAAAATCTGTATGTTATAAATGTAATAAATGTAAATGTAAACATTTCCGTTTTGTCTGAGATGAGATGTTATCTCTAATCTGATTGGTCACAAAAATAATCCCTACACGATCTAATCTGTCTCATCTTATTAACTCACTATCATTATTAAATATTGTATACGACACATTTCTTCTCCCTCTTCACCTTTCAGATATTTTCTCCTCTGATAAAGAAACTATTAAAAGTCCTTTTTAAGCTTATGAGCTCTTTTAAGGGTTAAGATGCTTTATGAATAACTTTTATCTTTACTACAATCTTCTCTTTAAGTCACTAGATGCAAATCTTTGCACTTAGAAGTTTTATGAATACAGACCCTGATTTTCTCGGAACAAGAAGTCGATGGTAAACGTCTGTAGTAAAAGATGTAAATAAATAAAATAGAATTATTTACTAAAGTGCTTTAACACACAAGCCATGTGTGTGTGTGTGCGTGTGTCGATGTGTGTGTGTGTTTGTGTGTCGATGTGTGTGTGGGTGTGCCGATTTGTGTGTGTGGATGTGTGTGTGTGTGTGTGTGTGCGTCTCGATGTGTGTGCGTGTGTGTGTTGATGTGTGTGTTTGTGTGTTTGTGTCTATGTGTGTGTGGATGTGTGTTTGTGTGTGTGTGTGTGTGTGTGTGTGTGTGTGTGTATGTGTTTGTCGATGTGTGTGTTTGTCGATGTGTGTGTGTGTGTTTGGATGTGTGTGTATGTGTTTGTCGATGTGTGTGTATGTGTTTGTCGATGTGTGTGTGTGTGTGTGTGTTTGTCGATGTGTGTGTGTGTGTGTGTGTGTGTGTATGTGTTTGTCGATGTGTGTGTGTGTGTGTATGTGTTTGTCGATGTGTGTGTGTGTATGTGTGTGTGTGTATGTTTGTGTGTGTATGTGTGTGTGTGTGTGTGTATGTGTGTGTGTGTATGTTTGTGTGTGTATGTGTGTGTGTGTGTGTATGTGTGTGTGTGTGTGTGTGTGTGTGTGTGTGTGTGTGTGTGTGTGTGTGTGTGTATGTGTGTGTGTATGTGTGTGTGCCCTCCTTTTTTAAACCCCGGTCAATAAAAACTCATTTTCATATTGTACTTCCCACTATTGATAACTCGCACTCGATTTTGTGCTTCATTAAAACTTGCAAAGGGTTGAAATCAGTCAATAAATGTCTACTTCAGCAATTTCCTCTCATTTCTCTCTATTTATTATCCTAAAGGAGGCGGGAAGAGTTCACAGGAATCTTCACAGCAATGAGATCGTGTGAGATTGGTGTTTATAGTTAGCAAAATGCTTAGCAAAATAAAATCAGACACATTTCTATGAAAATAAAGAAAACTATATGAATATAAAGTCTATAAAAGTTAATATATTTCTAACATATGTTTCAAGCAAAGGTTCTTCCTTCTTACTTTCTTGTTTAAGCAGCTATAAAATACTCTTAATGCTAGAAAATGTTATTACTGCTGTTGGTGTTGTAATGCACAAACTCCAAAGACGGTTATAAACACACGAGACTTTTTTCATACATAAATATTTTTAACCTGTTTTTAATCTGTTTAATCTGTTTAATCTGTTTAATCTGGACCACCATACAAGTCCCTGTAAACCTGTGATTTGTCACACAGCCAGAGCTTCTGTTATAGTCAATGACTCAGTCTCTCACTGGAGAAAATCATGAGTGCTGAAGTGTAACGATAAAGAAAATAGAAAGGTGCGTGGACTGATTTGATTTGTGTATAATCAACATGACGAGGTTTTTAATAAGATTCACTGGAAAACCTTAAAAAAAAACTTTATATTGCTGCTGTTTAATTTTTCTCTCTTCATTCATCACCTCACTGAAGTTCACCTCTTTTCTGTCTCTCGGCTCAGAGCCGAAGGGAACGATGATTCATCAGCGGAGAGACGGTGAGGATTTGTAGGCTTTAGGACTGTTGACGACTTCAGGAAAGCGGCTGAGCTGCGCAAAAAATAGGGACTTGACTTATGTGAGTAAAAGTTCCTTAACAGTCTTCTGCTCATGAGCTGTTTTTTTTTTTTTTTTTTTTTTTTTGACAAATCCAACCAGGAAATATAGCTTGGTCATTGAGAAGATGGATAGTCCTTACAGTAGGTTTGTGAATTGGTTCTCCATGGATATTGTTTTATATTCGCTAAATGTTGTACTAATGACATTCTTATGCAAGTTATTTTCATCTAAATGAAGCTGTCGACATTTACAGGCTTTGTTCAGATTGTATTCATTCATTCATTTTCTACCACTTATCCGAACTACCTCGGGTCACGGGGAGCCTGTGCCTATCTCAGGTGTCATAGGGCATCAAGGCAGGATACACTCTGGACGGAGTGCCAACCCATCACAGGGCACACACACACACTCTCATTCACACACTACGGACAATTTTCCAGAGATGCCAATCTCACTACAGGCCAAATCCTTTAGCTGTAAGAGACGTTTCCTGGTATATGGGTGTGGGTCAGTGACCTTCCACTGCCAAGCAGAGAAAAAATCTTCACCTGGGTTGTATAGTGGAAGGCAAACATGTACAAATTGCTGCCTGATGTTGATCCACTGATGTATCCGGACACCACGGTGAAGCCGAACATAGACAGAATACTGATGATCCTGCTGCTCGGGCTCAAGCAAAAACAGCACAACAAAGACCAACCGAAGATGGGTAAGAAAATGTCCTGTGTTTTATTGCCCCAGGGTTGTACATATAAACTCCCACCATCCTGGCCATGGACTTCCTTAATGGCACTTTGGCCAATTATGTTCCTATCGCTCCTTTTCCTGAACCCTGCTACATTGAAAAACAAAATGCATTCATCCATTTCCATTTCGAATCCATTTCAATCACAAAGACAGACTTCTACAGTACAGTAGGGCATTTGTATGTACTTCTGATTCATGTGTAGTGTACACTTGTACAAATTGATATGATATCGTTGACCTTTGAATCTTTGAGTTGCTCTCAAAACGTACTCTAGGTTACGTACACTCGCTTCTGTTTCGTTGGAGGACGCAATCAACGGTAGAAAGGTTGACGCTGGCGAGTCCTTCGGCGATGTCGTTAATGACTGTCTGCTGAAACTCGCGCAGTCGGGTGGCATTGTTTTCAATAGTCAGATCAGCGATGAGAGCGTCTTGAGCGTGTTGAGAGAACATAGCAATCCTTTCACACTCATGAGGTAGGCATGAAGGACATTTCTTTGTTTCCTCAGTCTGCTGCCTATTACCAAAGTGATGTACAGAATCTAGAATGTGGTGTAAACTTTCAATGACCAAAATACCGTCAGAAGAAACAATTAAACTCTTCGTTTCTCAGGAGGGGTCACGGAGAATCTGTTTAAATCCGACTGTACTCTTCATCATGCTTTTCTCAATGTCAATCCACGTCACTGCTCTTGGTGTCCCTTTTCCTCATCCTCTTCTTCCTCTTCCTCATCTGCTTCTCGGATCATTTCCTTCCACTTTTGAAGTCAATACGCACAACACAGACCTGTGCATTCCGAGTCTCATATTTTGTGGTCTGAATACATTAGAAATAAGTGTGAACGGTTTCGAGTTGAGTGAAAAAAAGTAAACAAACGGTACGTGATCTTGTTCATGTGATCGATTCGACGACTGGGTTTAGCCTGCTGTGCGTTTGTTAAATGTTTAGTTTTAGCAATTGAGACAAAAAAAAAAAAAAGGATAAATATTATTAATCTTTGTAGGGTGCCAACAAATTTCCAATGTGCTAGGAGGACGTAGAGATAAAGAAAAGCCACAGATGGCCACGGGTCTTAGGTGAAATACCCTTCGTTGGACATTCTGATAGACCAAAAAAAGAAAAACAACATGGCATACGCCAGTGTGATTATCATATAAAATGGAACGGAGGTAAAAGAAAAGAAAGAAAGAAAGAAAGAGAGAGAGAGAGAGAGAGAGAGAGAGAGAGAGAGAGACTTGTACACATGAACAGATGAAAGCAAAGAGCAGAGTGGGACTATGTGGGAGCACACGCACACACACACACACACACACACACACACAACCGAGTATCCATTATTGGCCCCATTAATCGTGAAGAAGACACCCACACACCCCTACACATACATTAAGGAAACATTATTAGGGTACACTTTGTCTGTCAAGCTCAGGTGTGCAATATATTCTAAATGCATTAATAAAACTTAGGCTAAAAAATTACAGTCCTGATTTGTAAGAAGAAAAAGAAAATGACTTGAGGCATGCAATGCAAAGTGTCACAAAAATCCCAGAGGAACCCTGACATGTCGATGTGACTACAAAGTCTGGATCATTAAATATATATATAAGTGTGTGTGTGTGTATGTGTGTGTGTGTGTGTGTGTGTATTTCACTGCTCAATCTGTGGAATGATGGTTAATATGGATCAAATAAACATGGTTTTGAATGTGTTTGATGTAAGCATGAGGTCCAGGATGCCATGACATTGCCTGAGCAAGTTTATCACTTTAAACCAAGATAAACAGTCTGAAAAGACAGAAGAGATGAAATTTCTCACCGCTCCCAAGTCCAGGAGGGCTACAAAAAACAAATGGACTTGTCACTGGAAGTAGAAATTGTTTTGTCGCGAAGGAGGCTGTGAGGTCAGCGTTCACCCCAGACGTATAATACCGGAGGCTGACGAGGTGTTCGCAATCAAACTACAATCACTTTAATGTTTCCGTGGAAGTTGAAGCACGGTAATCTTAGTGAACAGGTACTCTGACAGTTAGCGCTAACACCGGAGACTCCTTTCCGAAATGTTCACTAAACATCTCCTCGTCAAAAACTCCACTACATTTAAAGGTGCCCTGCCACACGTACATATTTCATTACTTTTGTGGTAATGTCTGAAGTTTACCATGGACTTCTGTAACATTTTTTTGTGGAAATAATGCCTTGGTTACCTTGTTTCAAGCCATTCTAGTGTGGTATAGAAAGCCTGCAGGAAGACTCAGCTCGATTTGCGCCAGTTCTCATGAATATTCAAATGAGCTATGCTGCTTGGCTCCGATTGGCTAACCGCTAGGATATGAGAGCATGACTATTCATTCACCCAGCAATAAGTAGCCTAGGCTAGAGGAAATTTGTTTACAATCACCTTGAATTGCGGCAGAACGGCTTCTTCACAAGCCCGTTGACGTTCAGCCATCCTTGCTGTATAGGAAACTCACTGAGCTACACGAATTCTGGGGGTGCGGTCTCAAGTGGGAGAGCTCATGAATAGTAATGAGCTCAGACACTCTGACGTCAGAGTGACCAGCTTTTCCAACTGACCTGATTTCTCCCCTTATTTCTTTTAAGTGGCGAGAACTGACCGGGGAGGTAACAGATCGTTTTCACATTCACGACACAACACAAACACATATCAAAAAATACAATAAAAACGGTTTAGTGTGGAAGGGCACCTTTAAGGCCCGGTATTGTGGGGGGTGGGGCGGGAAAGTTTGCTGTTTTTTAATCACCCAGAAAAAACCATCTGTGCTAAAAAGGTAGATGTGATTAAAAAAAATAATAATAATTTCCTGCAATGTTCAAGCACTGGATACGGACTCGTTAGGCATTGAGGAATCCGGTCGAGCTGTTGATTTGCACTCTTGATTTATTAGGATTCCCAGATAACGAGTAGTAAATTGCGCAGATAAATGGCAAAACAACATGCAAATTAGGTTTTCGCATGTGCTAGCTGTCCTCTGTGGCAAGTTCGGGTTGGAAGATTAAAATCTAACTGAAGCTCAAGTATGATGCAAGTAAAGGGCAGTGAGACGCAAGAGAAACCCAAAGAAAAACTTGGCATAAATTGTGGAAAAACTCGCCGACGTTTTAAATGAAATAAGAAATACAACATAAAAGCAGACTTCCTACAGTATGTTAACGGTAAGTCTTTACTTTATATGATTATTTTTCTGAAAGCATCATTTTGGTAAACGTTCTTATTTGCTCAGATTCCTTCAGGCTCATACAAATTTAATACCTGCCCTTCAGTCGTATTTATTTTGTGCATGCGGCAGCTGTTCCTGAAGCGACATTCAGGTTTCGGGATATAAAAAGAGGCAAAAATGCTCTGAAATGAACAGTTCATTCATTCATTCATCTTCTACCGCTTATCCGACCTACCTCGGGTCACGGGGAGCCTGTGCCTATCTCTGGCGTCATCGGGCATCAAGGCAGGATACACCCTGGACGGAGTGCCAACCCATCACAGGGCACACACACACACACACACTCTCATTCCCTCACACACTCACACACTACGGACAATTTTCCAGAGATGCCAATCAACCTACTATGCATGTCTTTGGACCGGGGGAGGAAACCGGAGTACCCGGAGGAAACTCCCGAGGCACGGGGAGAACATGCAAACTCCACACACACAAGGTGGAGGCGGGAACCCTGGAGGGGTGAGGCGAACGTACTAACCACTAAGCCACCGTGACCCCCGAAAGTTATTTAAGTTAAAGTTACGTTTTTAACCATTTAAAAGCCACAATCATCTGTAGAATCTGTAGTTTTACAGGAGAACAAAAAAAAAAGACCCACATTATAAATAAACTCATATTAATATGATTATAATTATAGAAAAAAAAGATTGAGCAATTTTAAAGTTTGGCCAAAACAAATAACTCCTAAAAAAAACCTAATTATACTGTATTACAACTCTCTCTGTAACCAATCAATCCTGGGTTAAATTCACATAAAGTACTCAAAGAGTGGATTACATCCTAATGCTAGCCTTAGTTAGCGAGCCCAGAACAATGCGACTGTGAATAACAATAATTAACACAATCTGCCAACGTGTCGTCTTTAAAACAAAGCACAATCAAGGTATTGTGTTTGCTAAGTGGTGTTGATTTATTCAATAAGGAGAACAATTAGATGCTGTGGAGCAGCGAGCGGAAATACAGAGAGATAGAGTTAGCGATAAGTGTGCGTGGTAGTTTAAGTTCATCTTTATACGGTAGCGTTTGTGTGTAGTAGATTGGTTTAGTGGTACACACTGGCACGGAGCTGCCTATAATCAAAAGATCTAAATTAACAAAGTTCAAGTTACCTTTACTGAAATTAGTGCCTGAGAATATTGACCAATATCCACCGTCATTATCAACATGTAGCGCTACGTTAGCATAGCAGCAACTGTGAATATTTATCTTTTGTTTAAACTTTAAACTGTCTAACAAAGTAGAAATTTCTTCTTGTTGACATGAATCTAAAGACATCACAATGTTAGCGGTCATCCTGACAACTTCATTTACATGAAGACTTTCTATGATGATTGTGGTTTGTTTTTGGACAGCTTTTTAGAACCAAATCAGAAAGGACTGTTAAAAAAAACTCTACCACCAGTCTTCCCAAGCCGATTGTGAAATATAATCTCCGCAGCAGGTCCTGGGTCTATCCCAGTGTTTCCCAGGGAAAAGTAATGAAAGGTGCCCAAACCATAGGTTTATTATTTAGAACAAACACATTATAACGTTTCATATTCAATGGACAGGTTCTGACTGAGCCAACACTGAGACTTTAGACTTGACTGGGATGTGCATTTCAAGGATTTGAAAAGGAGTCGCATCTCAGGGACTAGAGAGTCGAACTAGACTTGAATCTGTGAGACTTAAGACTTGCCCTATACTGGAGACTTGAGATGTGACTCGTGCTTGGAGTGCAGTGTATTAAGTCATCTGTTCATTGAATTAACTGACTTAGACTTCACATCAAATACTTGAGATTTGAATCTGAATTGCGTCTCAGAGATTAGGGACTTGCCCCATAGATTTCAGTTTGGGAATTTGAGTCTGGACACCAAATTCAGTTCAGATACTTGAGGTTTGCTCCAGATTTCTGCTCAGAGACTTGACCCAGATTTGCAGCTCAGGAATTTGAGACTTGACCGAGATTTCAGCCCAGAGACCTGAGACCTAAGCCATAGTTTAGCTGAGGGATTTGAGACTGACCTGCAGGTCAGTTATTTGAGAATTGACACTGATTTCAGCTCATAGATTCAAGCCATACTTTTTTAGCTGAGGGACTCTGCTCAGACACTTGAGACTTGACTCAGACTTCAGCTCAGACACTTGAGACTTGACTCAGACTTCAGCTCAGACACTTGAGACTTGACTCAGACTTCAGCTCAGACACTTGAGACTTGACTCAGACTTCAGCTCAGACACTTGAGACTTGAGTCAGACTTCAGCTCAGACACTTGCGACTTGATTCAGACTTCAGCTCAGACACTTGAGACTTGACTCAGACATCAGCTCAGACACTTGAGACTTGAGTCAGACTTCAGCTCAGACACTTGAGACTTGACTCAAACTTCAGCTCAGACACTTGAGACTTGACTCAGACTTCAGCTCAGACACTTGAGACTTGACTCAGACTTCAGCTCAGACACTTGAGACTTGACTCAGACATCAGCTCAGACACTTGAGACTTGAGTCAGACTTCAGCTCAGACACTTGAGACTTGAGTCAGACTTCAGCTCAGACACTTGTGAATTGACTCAGACTTGCATAAAGTTGCCTGTGATAAACTATATACAATGTTTGACTTATTAAATGAACTTTTTTAAATTACTTATACAGCTAAATTAATAGATGTGCTGGCTCAATACTTAATAAGATCATCATTGTTTTTCCTCCAGAGATTGTCTGCATTCAGGAACAGACACAGAGGACTGGAGCTATTTAACTGCCATCCAGATTCTCAATCGAATCTCAAGTTTTATGAGATGGTCTCCAATTCTGTGTTCTGAGATAACACTGAAAGCATTCAATCCAACCCTGGCATGTATCTGTGGTCATTTTATTAGCTAAGAAATGTCTCGTTTGTATTCAATAAACTAAGAAGAATCTCATGAAATACTGTATATGGCACGGCTACTGAAATGGTCATGAACGTCTCCAAACCTTCATTCTTCCTTGCTGGGAAAAAATAATTCAACTCAGTATGTAGCAAATATAACAAATTATTTAAGCGTAGCTCTGTTTTGCTCAGTTTTATGTTATTTATCAGCTCCACTGCTTCCATTTTGTGAAAAATACACTTTTTTTTTCAACTCCGAGATATAGATGTGTGTAATGGTTTCTTTATTTCTGTCCTTCAGACACAGGGTCAGAAAGAGATGATGGGAAAACATCTCTGAGCCATTTCCTCGGGAGGTCACGAACGCCTCTGAAGGCTAATGTGTCCATTCACACAGACAAAGCACCCACTGCCTGCGATTCAATCGAGGTTAACACAGTTATGGGTGAAGCCAAAACACACAGGCTTCAGGGTCACCGAGGATCACCGCACATCTCGCATGTCTTTGATGAACAATTCTGGATGAACAATGATTCTCTTTACCTCACTACTGTAAATAGAATTTGCTCACAGGGAGCGATTTCTGGGCAAGTGATATAGCAGTGAATACAAACTTGAAACAAAGGGGCATACACTATTATTTATTCATCAAAAACGGATGTCAAGCAAACACAGAAGGCCTAGGATTTGTAAAAGTGGCAACAGTATGAGAGGCAAAGAAAAGAACTGAGAGTCTCTTCATTTTGAAGTGAGATAGTAGGTGGTGATGTTGAAAGTGGACGCTCCTGTATTTTCCATCTTTTATTTGGGAAAAATCAATTTTAGCAGGAATGGGGTGTTTTTTTTATATACTTTTAAAAGGTTCTTTTTTAGGGGGTCACGGTGGCTTAGTAGTTAGCACGTTCGCCTCACACCTTCAGGGTTGCGGGTTCGATTACCGCCTCCACCTTGTGTGTGTGGAGTTTGCATGTTCTCCCCGTGCCTCGGGGGTTTCCTCCGGGTACTCTGGTTTCCTCCCCCGGTCCAAAGACATGCATGGTAGGTTGATTGGCATCTCTGGAAAAACTGTCCGTAGTGTGTGATTGCGTGAGTGAATGAGAGTGTGTGTGTGTGCCCTGCGATGGGTTGGCACTCCGTCCAGGGTGTATCCTGCCTTGATGCCCGATGACGCCTGAGATAGGCACAGGCTCCCCGTGACCCGAGGTAGTTCGGATAAGCGGTAGAAGATGAATGAGTGAGAGAGTAAAAGGTTCTTTCTGTGGTGTTGAAGTTTATTTATTGCTGGAGCATGAACAAGAATGAAAAAAATAAATACTGCGATCTTGTTATACAGCGGCCCGGTCCAGCAGGGTAAATAATGAGAAAGTTTTGGCACCCCCTAGTATAAAGTGCTTCATAACATATCTTTCTTTGTATGGTTTCAAATGTTTTGTTTATAATATCTCTTTGAACAAAGGACATTGTTACTAAGAAGCTTTGCAGAAATTCAAGACACATTAAGCGACACCTATGAAAAGGTTAGAAGTAGGAAGTGACACAAGCTATAATTTAGAACCTGTAATTTAAATTAAAAAAAAATAATTAAATGTGACACTTATGACAAGTCAGAAAGTGACACCAGTGACGGCTTGCAAGTGACAGTGAGGACACGTTAGGAAATGACATCTAAGACAAGTGAATCAGTGAATCAACTCTTTTGGGGATCGACTCTCAGCACCTTTAATGCGAACCGAATCACGACGGCGACACGATGACATTTTAGATGAAACTTATATGTTGTGAACATTAAGAAATTGAAACAATACAGCACTTAAACAGGAGCAAAATTTTAAAAAATAATAATAAAATGATTAAGGTTAGGATTAACAGTCGGTCATTTATACACAATCTGTCTGACTCGTTAGGATTCCTACAAATCTGACATGAAATGGTGACAAGACGGTAGGAATCAGAGGATCTCGGACACCCGGCGCTATCAAAAGAGGTTTTTATGAACGAGCAAACAGTGTCTCATTCATCAAACTGAATGTGTGTGTGTGTGTGTGTGTGTGTGTGTGTGTGTGTGTGTGTGTGTGTGACAGGGAAGAAGGGCAGCACAGCTTCCAGGCCCTCCATCAAACCCCACTGCATTTTAAATGAGAAATGAAACTTCACCACCAGCTGTACACTTACATTCAGTACACACACAGTAGTGCGCTGGAACATTCGACACGGAGAAAAGGGAAAAGATCAAACATAAGGGAAAAGATCAAACCTACCAAAGAATCAGAAGCTGTTTTGTTATTGATTTCCCAGAACAAGTGCACTAGGAAAAGTTTTTTAAATAAAATGTTGTTGCGGTACAATTCTGTAAAAAATGTATGTATGGTGATATACTGTATGTATCGTGACCATGTTTGATGATACTTAATTTAACGGTTACAAATATGTTTCAGAGAGTTTGTTTGTTTTTACATTTTCAAATTTAACCTAATCTGACATTGACAAAATATTTATCCGAGCACTAAATTTAAGCTATTAAATTTAAGCTATAGTCGTTATTCAATCAAATAACTGTTATTCATTATCTTAACTTAGTTAAGATATCTTATTTGTTGATTAGTTGCGTAAACAAAACTTAGCTATCGTCGCTGTCGGGCGGAAACATCGTATGTCCATTCATTCATTCATTCATTCATTCATTCATTTTCTACCGCTTATCCGAACTACCTCGGGTCACGGGGAGCCTGTGCCTATCTCAGGCGTCATCGGGCATCAAGGCAGGATACACCCTGGACGGAGTGCCAACCCTTCACAGGGCACACACACTCTCATGCACTCTCATTCCTTCCTTCGGGGGAGGAAACCCCGAGGCACAGGGAGAACATGCAAACTCCACACACACAAGGCGGAGGCACGAATCGAACCCTCACCCTGGAGGTGTGAGGCGAACGTGCTAACCACTAAGCCACCGTGCCCCCCATCGTATGTCCAAATTTGGTCAATTTCATATTTTTTCACATATCGATGCTATTGGTCAGTCCCCACGTGGGTCTGTTATTTTTACAAGTTATTAACCAATCTAAAGTCTTGAAAATAGCTTGAGCGCAAATCTCATAACTCCATTGGACACTTCAACTGTCCACCTCTTCCTCACTCTGCGGGAGAGCTTCGCGGCATATTTCTCCTCAAGAAGAGTCGCAACGAATCAACACGTCTTCTGAGGTAAATGTCTTCAAAACACTGGGCTCAAAGAAAAAAAAAATCTTGACCCCCGCTAGTTCTGGTGCTCGTCTGAGGACAGGAATTTAGCGCAAGACAATCCACTGCAACGTGGACTAAACCCTGTGTACTGCAGATAAGGTACGCCGTTTTTTTAATTTCCTGAAAAATAACGGTTTTGGAGATACGAGGATTCCGCCTGACAGCGACGATATGTTTGAGTGTGTGAAAAATTATTATTTCAGAAAAAATAAAAGTGTAAAATGATTTTTTTTTAAAAATCTCATTTCATATGACAAGCTAACAGAGCAAATGGATTTAAGAATACTTAACAAAGCTTCATCACACACAGAAGAACTTGCTTAATTTTGCCTAATTGTTGTGATTCCTTGGTAATTATCCTAATTACAGACATTAGAGTGAGTTTCCTTTCATTAGCTCCAGAGGCTTTTCTCTCACTATGTCTTTTGCTTAGCAAATTTACACCAAAGTTTATTGAATAATTTAACAACCACATGTTCCATTCACATAGCATTCTTTTTTTCTGGTGTATTTTTTAAGAAGATCTGGCAACCCATATTTACATTAAAAACACAGCATAACCTGGAAATTGGTCTTCGGTTCACTTCAATTAAATTTATTTGTATAGAGCTTTTAATAATTTCCCATTGTCTCAAAGCAGCTTTACAGAAGTATGGAAACAGAAATAAAAAAAGAAATAAATATATAATAATAAGAAGAAGAAGAAAAAATAAGGATAAAAATAAATAAATGAATATATAGATGTACAAGTTTACAATTAATTTTAAAAATATTAATTTAAGGGGGGGCACGGTGGCTTAGCACGTTTGCCTCACACCTCCAGGGTTGGGGGTTCGATTCCCACCTCCACCTTGTGTGTGTGGAGTTTGCATGTTCTCCCCGTGCCTCGGGGGTTTACTCCGGGTACTCCGGTTTCCTCCCCCGGTCCAAAGACATGCATGGTAGGTTGATTGGCATCTCTGGAAAATTGTCCGTAGTGTGTGATTGTGTGAGTGAATGAGTGTGTGTGTGTGCCCTGCGATGGGTTGGCACTCCATCCAGGGTGTATCCTGCCTTGATGCCCGATGACGCCTGAGATAGGCACAGGCTCCCCGTGACCCGAGGTAGTTCGGATAAGCGGTAGAAGATGAGTGAATGAATAGTACTGTATATATTTATCCCTATCCCTAATGAGCAAGCCGAAGGCGACGGAAGAAACGCTTAGAGGAACCAGGCTCAGAAGGGAACCCATCGTCATTTGGGTGACACTTTACAGTAAATAGTGTAAATGTAAATAATGTCCTTGTAATAAGGTCTTGCTTGGTTATGGACAGAGCACAAACTCATAGCGAAGACTTTCCCATGGAGGAAAAACTAGATTTGAAACTTAATCAAATCACCGACACTGGGGACGCCATACTTCTATAAATGAAAAACATTGCCATAGCAACCATTACAAGATTATACACCATTTTTTATTACAACATTACAACATTACACGATGGTGCAATGTGAATATAAATGTGCAAATACCTTCTGACCAATCGAAAATCAGAAACAAGCGGCGTAGTAATTAACATTAAACTGTATCGGGTACAAACATGGAATATTAAGTACTTTAAATGTAACGAACCGATTTTTAAGAAGGTTTTCCAAAATTCGCAGCAGAAACACAATGTTCTCACGATGTTCCCAAAATGTTACGCAACGATGATTTGCTCACACTGTGTTCTCGTTAACTTAACAACTTAAAAGCAAAAAAAAAAATAAATTAAAAAAAATAAAAAAATACAGCAACTATAGGGAAGTAAAAATAAATAAATAAATCAATAAATAAATCAGATATTCAGACCTTGAACAGCTTGAACGTTCGAAGCAGGAGAAGTTCTCTGAGGACGGAACCATTTGCACACGGTCCGGGTTGTCGTACGCTGGGAACTCCGCATGAAATCGGTATTTATACTTCTTTTTTTTTAAGTGTTGACATTGGGGTGAAATTTCTAGAATAATAAAAAAAATTCCTGATGATATTGCAGTATTGTACTTATATATATATATATATATATATATATATATATATATATATATATATACATTGGCACCTGTAAATATGAATGTTTTACTGACAACTCCTCTCATACAGCAGTAAATAATACATTAACTCCTGTGTTTTCTTTATATTCTTTTACATGGCTGATCTTTTCAACCTACCACAAGTGAAGTCTTCCTCAGAGGAACATAAGGGTAAATGTCCAATCTAACCCATAACCTATTGATTTATGGTCAAAGCTGTGAAGGATGGGATCAACTGGTGTGTGTGTGTGTGTGTTTGTGTGTGTGTGTGTGTGTGTGTGTGTGGGTGTATGTGTGTTGGAGAGGTTTCAATCTGCTACTCCACATCCTCTCATAAAGAATTCTTTCCTTGTTTTTTTGTACTTGCTCAGTGTAAGTGTATGTATGCTGTGCAGGCAAAAAAAAATAATAAAACGCCCACAAATCAGTGATATTTATAATTTAGACATGAAGATGGAATATGTTTTGACCTGAAGAATGAGAAGAGCAGATAATCCCTGAGATTTCTGATCTCTTAGATCTGGATAAAATTTCTAGATACTACCACAGTCAAAGGGCTAATTGGCTAGCATGTTTGCCAAAAGCAGTGAACAGCTGGCATTGCTAGCTAACCTTAATTAAAGGTTTAACGACTTTTTTTTATTTTTTTTTTATCAGCCATCTGTCGAAAGAAAATACACAGTAATGCTATTTCACAGTATAAACAGAGCCGAAGTCGGTGTCCCGGTCAGCCGTGTTGAGAGTCGCTAAACCCAGCTAGCCCAAGCCCTAGGACCAAGTACCATATGGGCTCAAACAACAGACGACCTGGCGCAGATAGACGAAAAATCCCTGCCATATAAAAATAAGTGCAGAGTGAAGCAGCCAGTTGGCATCCAATAAACCGGGCCAGATACGCCAAATAACACCATCTGAGCGTTTGGTACCATTTTAAAACCATTGAAGGGAGATTTTATTTATTACACACGACTCAAAGATCCAGTGTTGGACACCTGGAGTCCCGAAGATATTGACTACAGACTTGTAAAATCATCAGCGTGCACATTCATACCCCCTACAGCAAGAAGCACTTTCAATCTGTATTAAAACAAAGTGTGTGTGTGTGTGTGTGTGTGTGTGTGTGTGTGTGTGTGTGTCCATATAATACTTAGTGTGTGATAGCCTACGTGTGATCAAAAAACTCCATGTTGATTTCCAGCATACTGGCACATTCATAAATTTCCGACCAAGTGCATTCACAGGACAGCTGATTTACATTTAGCCACACCCACAAAAATCAGAAAAGCCAGAACACAGCATATCGTCGCTGTCGGGCGGAAACCTCGTATGTCCAAATTTGGTCAATTTCATATTTTTTCACATATCGATGCTATTGGTCAGTCCCCACGTGGGTCTGTTATTTTTACAAGTTATTAACCAATCTAAAGTCTTGAAAATAGCTTGAGCGCAAATCTCATAACTCCATTGGACACTTCAACTGTCCACCTCTTCCTCACTCCGTGTGAGAGCTTCACGTCATATTTCTCCTCAAGAATAGTCGCAACGAATCAACACGTCTTCTGAGGTAAATGTCTTCAAAACACTGGGCTCAAAGAAAAAAAAATCTTGACCCCCGCTAGTTCTGGTGCTCGTCTGAGGACAGGAATTTAGCGCAAGACAATCCACTGCAACGCGGACTAAACCCTGTGCACTGCAGATAAGGTACGGCGTTTTTTTAATTTCCTGAAAAATAACGGTTTTGGAGATATGAGGATTCCGCCCGACAGCGACGATATGCTAAATCTTCCAGTAGCGCAGCTTAGCCACTACAGCGAGTCGGCTACTTGGCTATTCAAAGGATGCCTTTACTTTTGTCCTGTTTGAAAATTTAAGCATGATTTGATATAAAATTTCACTCTCCTGATCATTTCAGAATTCGAAGCTGGTCAATTCGGCTTCAAAAAAATTCGTAAAAGCAAAACAAATGTTTTATTTTTCCAAGCTAAATAGATTTCCATGAATAGAGCAATTTTTGTGACATTTCTTTATATCCTGTTAGCGGTTCTGTTCCGGTACAATATATCATCACTGTATTGCCTTTAAACCAATATTAAACTGCAAAGGAAAAAACACACACATATTTTGGTCTTGAGAACACATTTAACCATCAGTGCTTTCATTTCCAATAAAACTTCATCCCCCAATGAGGGTTTATTGGAAATGAAAGCACAAAAAGAAAATGAGGTCTGACAGGAGAGTGTTAGTGCTTAGATGTGGGTGATGGTATAAGTGAATAAAGCCCATGATGCACTTCATTTCTTTTCACAGAAACTTCCAGAGAAATGGAAAAGACATTACCGCATTATTCTGTGGCAGAGATGGAACCTTATACTTTGTTACTTATACTTAGTCTGGTTAAATTTGTACTCAGTCAGAATCACACACACATACGTGCACATTAGGTTGTAACGATGAAAATTCTGACCTTTGTCTCATCTAGCTTGGAAACAACCCAGCATCAGTACCCTTGCCAGGACCAATGATGAGTCCTCATCAAGGAAGATGCTGTTTAATTTCTGTTTAATCTGTATCTGCTTTTCTATGGTAGAGAACACCTGGTTTTCCTGTAATTGATTCCTTTATATGTGATTTTCTGATACCTGAGACCTGATTTCCTGATATCTGGAGGTAAACAACCAAAGTGTATTACACTATATGTGCAAATTCACTTTTGTTTATCAGTGTGCATTCATATCTCATTTAGAATGGTCAGAAAGTGTTGACATAATTATCTGATACTTCATATCTGACACCTGATTCCTAGACACCTGATTCCCTGATGCCCGATCCCGGATTCCCTCATACATGATTTCCTGATTCCCAGACACTTGACTCACTGACACCTGATTCTCTGACACTTGACACACCTGATTCCCTTATACCTCACCAGGATTCCCAGATACCTGATTCCCAAACACCTGGCACTTGACTCCCTGAAGCCTGATTCCCTGGTACCTGATTCCCTTATATGTGATTTCCTGATACCTGCCATATGACTCACTGACTCCCAATTCCTTGAAACCTGACACCTGATTATCTAATACCTGATTCCCTTCCCTTATACTCTGAAATCTGACACCTGATTCCATGATAGCTGACACCTGACTCCCTGACACCTGATTCCCTGATACAGTTCACTTGATTCCCTGACACCTGTTTTCCAGGTAACTGATTCCCTTATACGGATTTCCTTATTCCTGACACCTGATTCCCTGATATCTGACTCCCTGACACCTTTACACCTGATTCCCTGATTTCTGCTTTGACCCATTTTACTTATACCTGATTCTCTTGTATCTGACTCCCTGATACCTGATTCCCTTACAGCTGATTGCCTGACATCTGACTCCCTGACATCTGATTCAGTGATAGTTGATGCTCTATTCTCTGACACCTTATTCATACTTCATGTAGCTTGTTTAGAAGCTCACAGTAGTTATTTGTTTATATTAAAAAGCAAGGATTTGTACTGTAGGCACGTATATACGGACTAACAAAGTGATGTGTTGACATTTCTGTGAGGAGACATCTGTTTAACGTTTATGGAAGGAGTCTCTGGTGTCCGTCCATAACCATTTGTTAGTGATAGTTGCTTGCAAGTGGTCAAATGCAAGACCTTGTTGGATATCTGTAGAGTTTTGCCTTTAATGCATTATTGACTTTCAGCCATTTTAATTCACATGGAGACGACCAGGAATCTTTTTAAATCAATCGATAAGGTCCATAAATAATCACAATGCTAAATCATGTCCACATAATGCTAGAGAGGACAAAGCTAGAGTCAATAGGAAGGCAGGAGTACGGATTCCTTTGGGGAACCTTTAGGGAGAAATGTTGTCATCTCGCTCGGTCAGAAAAGCAAATCGCAGGAGATTTGTGTACTGAGAGGAATTGCAAGTAGAGGAGAAGACAAACCCTCCCTCCAGCCAAAAAACAATAGTGCATTATATTTCTGCCGGGAAGGCTTTGGGATTCAGCTCCCTGCTCGCTACAGAAACAGAAAGCTTCCAGCCAGCCTGTTAGTTAGTAGACTGGTGCACGTATACAAGCCCTGACTAGCACCATCTCTCAATTTATTAGCAGATGTCCATCCACAATCAAGACTATTAATAATGTGCTTGTAGGTAAGTAGTTATAGAATTTTACCAACCAAACCAAATAGCAATAATGAAACCCAATTAAAAAAATTATAAACTTTTTCACACAGGGCCATTTTTCATACAGGGTTTGGATTTTGTTTTCCCTTAATAATAAAAACCTTCATTTACTTGTGTTATCTTTGACTAATATTTAAATTTGTTGATGATCTGAACAGTAAAGTGTTAAAAAAAATATATATAAAAAAAATATATATATATATATATATATATATATATATATATATATATATATATATATATATATATATATATGAGGAGCTCTTTTCCAAAACGCTATAAATCCATTTTAATAGTTTTTATGAAAATGACTTTTTTTACCTAGACCCACACGTTATTTTGTTTATATTCAATTTATCCTGTTAAAATGGTCTGTTGGCTCAATCTGAACATCTTAAACAGTGATTGTTAAATGAAACAACAATTTTGTTGAATATAAATTCAAAGTTTCTTTTTATTTTTTCCCAAAACGCTATAAATCCATCCTTTATTTTAAATAAACCATAAACCAACAAGAGAAGATGCAACATATGACATCAGGGAAATAAATAACCTCCAAATAAAATAAATAGTAACATAAAATAAATAGTAAAAAATAAATATTTTCAATTTCAGGTTTCAATATTGTCCACCACATAAAACAAATAATTTAAAAATAACACACATACAAACAACACTAATTAAATATATATACAACAATGTTAACAATACATTCCAATCACTCATTTTGAAGACTGGGCACAAACAAACATTTCTCGCCTCAGACCGCCGCCATGTTGGATTGCGTCAAACACTCACCGAATTCTGATTGGTCGAGAGGACATATAGCGTTTAGGCAAAAAACAGGTTTGCTCTTATCGCGGTTTGGAAAGGAACTGCATCTTGCAGTACATTTTAAACAAGGAAATATAGTGTTTTGGCATGAAACATTGATGGAGCAGTGTATAGGTTCACAACACAGCAAAATTACATGACAAACTCTTTTTTTTTTTATTTTGGCGTTTATCGCATTTTGGAAAAGAGCTCTTCATATATAAATATATAATCCCTGAATATTTGATTCCTGACCTGACTCCATGATACTTGAATACCTGATTGACACTTGACTCCCTGACACCAGAATCCCTGATACTCGACATCTCATTACCTGACACCAGAATCCCTGACACCCAACACTTGACTCCCTGACACCAGAATCCCTGACACCCGACACTTGACTCCCTGACACCAGAATCCCTGACACCCGACACTTGACTCCCTGACACCAGGATCCCTGACACCCAACACTTGACTCCCTGACACCCAACACTTGACTCCCTGACACCAGGATCCCTGACACCCAACACTTGACTCCCTGACACCAGAATCCCTGACACCCAACACTTGACTCCCTGACACCAGAATCCCTGACACCCAACACTTGACTCCCTGACACCAGAATCCCTGACACCCAACACTTGACTCCCTGACACCAAAATCCCTGACACCCAACACTTGACTCCCTGACACCAGAATCCCTGATTCTAGCATTGACAACTAAAATTCAAACCCCAAATCTCTGGAGTCAATTGGCCACAAGGAAAATGAACTTCATTACAAAATGTACTGAATTTAGCATCCTAGTGTTTAAGTTAGTGTTTTGAGTCAGAACTAAACAAATAAGCATCTGAAATGTGTGTGTATGTGGAAACTGTAATGAAATGTATAATTAAATACACTTCTTTAAAGTAACTTTTTTTTTTTCATTTAGCAAGGCAACCACATAGAAAAGCTAAATATTCCATTTTATACTAGAGTTACTGAGAAAATGTCTTGTAGGGAAGGTAAGAAACACTCTTAGTGAAGAGAAAAAAAACATCCCTGTTTCACAGAGTTTATTCCTGATACTCTTGAGGAACTGCAGCACAAAGGTCACACTCTCAGAAGGTCAGGTCAGCTCCACTACAGCGTCTGGTCTTCAGGTGTAATGAAAAAGAGTGAATTTCACAGCAGTTTACACAATACAAGTTAGAGGGATCTGAAGTTCAGAGTAACAAAAAAGCAGAAAACCAACATTTTGGTGAATATGTTCAGGAAGAGAGTGCAGAGGAAAAAGCTCCTTTTAATAGAATGAGATTGAGAAATGTTAGTGCGGTCGAGTTCTGTAATCCGATTGGTCGGAATGTGTTTATGTAACAGCAGCACTGATACAAATCTCTCATCTTGTCTAAAAAATGTGTACGTTTTCTATGAAGAGATTATTTAACATTTATGGAAGTTGTTTACAGAAATTTAGTTTGATTTGGGTTTTTTGATTTGGGCCAATCAGGTGTTTTGGGAGAAAAACGACTGGCAAGAGAACAAACGTTTCTAGCTACTTTAACCTTATACTGATAACAGGAACGTTTTTTTTAATGGACAATTCCACAGTTTTTACATGAACATTAATAAAGAAGTCTTCAGTTTCATTAAAGCTAAACTGTTAAATTTTTCTTCAGGAAACGACAAGCTACATCGTTCTGCTAGGAAAAAAAACCTACAGTAGCTTTGTTTTGTTAAACTAACGTTTATCTTTATGAAAGGAGCCTCCGGTGTCGGTAAAGCTGAAACATTTTCGAATTTAAATTTCAAGAACACGACAAGCTGCATTTTTTAAAAACGTATAGCTGCTATAACGTACATGATAGAGGGACGTTTTACGATAAAGGTAACTATAAACAGATAAAAATAACATCACTGTTAGTGATATGTAGTGTTATACAGAGAATTCATCTTCATGATGTAGGATAATACAGAGCCAACAGGAAGTGGACTTACTATTAGCAGTGTTAAAGGATAAAGCTGCGTGTCCTCAGTGATTAAACCCTTATTCTAATTTTTAGACCAAAAGAATAACTGAGCAACGCTCACAACTTACCGAATGTCCTCCAGGCTTTAATCCACGTTTAAAGCGATTATTATAATTTCATTTTGACCGAAGTTTTTCCGTTAAGGAGGATGTGAATGTCACGTTGCTCTTGGTGAGGGGTCAGACAGTCCTGTAGTGATTAAGGCTCGATAACGCAAGTGTTTGCCAAGAGAATGAAGCAAGGTGTGCTTTGAATGTAAAGTAAAAGTTGAGATAATGACAAGAGAGTAATACGGGGTGCCATTACATTGGGAAATGCCATGCATCTATCCATCCATCTACAGTATCTGTCTATCTTTGCGTGACACCATTTTGTCAACAACTGCACACGTGAGATTTATGACGTCACTGCTACACACGTGAGATTTATGACGTCACTCCTTTACAGTCGGCGAGGAATTCACACTAACGCCATAAAACGTCGTGCCTGACACGTACAACTGACACGTTTTAGTTGTTTGAGAGAGTGAGGGAAAGTGGGAAAAAATAGACTACAGTGACACCATGTGGTCAGTCACTCTTAAATTCAGTAAATATTTTATTGTCTATAAATTAGATTAGTACATTTTAGTGTCGCTTTAGCAGATTTTGTCCTAAAACCTCATCACACTCATTATCATCCGATACAGAAGGTTCATTTTAATCAGTTTTTACTCGGGACCTCAGCGCACACACACACAGACAAACACCCACACACACACACACAGACAAACACCCACACACACACACACAGACAAACACCTACACACACACACAGACAAACACGCCCCCCCACACACACAGACAAACACCCACACACACACACACACATACACACACACACACAGACTCATTATCACACCTACGGAGATGAAGCACTGAAACACTCTGACCTAAACCACTAGATCAGACAGGAAAAATGTGGCAAATGACATTTTATGGGTTTTTTTTAATCAAAAAAGTGTGATAACACACATCATCAGTGTGAACACGTGGCAGAAACCATCTTAAAATCTGCTGCTACTGCACTATAAATATAGCAAATAAGAAAGAAAGAAAGAAAGAAAGGAAGAAAGAAAGAAAGAAAGAAAGAAAGAAAGAATAAAGCTGGTGTTGCGTGAGCCAAACAGGCAAACAAACAAACAAACAAACAAACAAACAAACAAAAGCCATGCTACCATCACCACCCCACAGCCATATGTAAAAGTTATTTAAAGCTTTCAAAAAATAAGTAAAAAAAAAGTGGCATGGAACAAGTGTGAGGTATTTGACAACACAGAGCTCTGGAAAGAAAGAAAGAAAGAAAGAAAGAAAGAAAGAAAGAAAGAAAGAAAGAAAGAAAGAAAGAAAACATTGGCAGAAAGTCTACTGAGTGTCGGATATTAGGAACAATCCAAACACAGAATCAATCAAACAATCAATCAATCAATCAATAAATAAATCTTAAAGGAACCTAGCTATGTTAATTCCTAAAAACAATTATGTTAATGTATTCATAATAACAACAACAACAACAACAATAATAATAATAATAATAATAATAATAATAATAACAATAATAATATTAATAATAATAATAATTATTATTATTATTATTGTTATTATTATTATTGTTATTATTATTATTATTATTATTATTGTTATTATTATTATTATAATCTCTAAAAATCGAATCCCATCCAACAGAAATAAAACTAGAAATAAAACTGAAAGGCAAATAAACAAACTAACAGGTGATGGGTGTTTTTTCACTGCACACTGAGTTCATGCGACATGTTTAAAACTTCTGCATTAAATTAAACACCGCTCTTGTGTGCACGAGGTGCGCTGAAGTGAACCGGTTACCGGGGACCGAACACGCCACCGTGCTGAGACACTGACGTATTGTGTTGTCTGATAAAACCGCACGAGTCTCGTGTCTTAACCAAAACCAACGCATTACACCATCAACTCATTCAAAGGAGTCGTTTGATACCATTTGGATTCTCTGATGATACCTGAGCCGGAAGTCCGTGTAAACTTCATCAAGGTGCACAAAAGATACAGAAATCAGAGGTTAAATGCGCGCGCGCTTGTCTGGGTTACCTGTGTGCGCGGCGCTCGCGCTGAGGGAAAAGAGCGCGAGGAGCAGAAAGCAGCGCGGTAAGAGCGCGAGCTCCATGTGGACATCCATCCTCTCCGTCCACTCACATGGTCCTTCTAATCCCGGGTTCGGTCTGATCACACTCCTCCTCTCCCTCCTTTCTTTTCTGCTTGTTTTTCTTCTTCACTTCTGTCTAAAGTCGGTGCTTAGAGAAACACACACACAGACAAACACTGCACCGGAGTGCGGAGCTGCGCGCGCGGATCATCATCATCATCATCATCATCATCGCTCTCCACTGAACTCAGCACCGCTTTAACCCCGCCCACAAAGCGCTGAGATTGGACACAAGGGGCGGAGTGAACACTACCACGCCCACTACAATCCTAAACCACGCCCCGAAATGCATATATTAATTAATTACTTTTGTTTTTATACTCTTTGGTTGGTTTTGGTGTATTTTGATGTTTTTGAGTATATAACAGTGCTTGTTTTGCATTATGTAAACAATATAAATTAATATAGACCATAACATTATATATTTGCTTGTTTACATGTGATACAAAACCCCCAACAGTCAGATGATTCAAGTTAGGAATTGCTGTGAAAATTACTCATATTAATTTATAACTTTATATATATTATCTGATTGATTGATTGATTGATTGATTGATTGATTGATTGGTTGATTTGATGTAACTTTTAGGGTTCTAAGTGTTATCAGATACTGTACAGTACACTACTAGCACTCAGCTCGCTCTAACTTTGGCCTTGTTTGTTTGTTCTAATTAGATACTATTCTGATTTTAGAGCTTTGGATATTGTCCTATACAAGTGCTCAGCTTTTGTAGGATTAGTGGTGCCACAACTTTATTTATTTGCTTGTTTGTTTACATTTCATACAAATTAGAACCTGAAGCTTGGAATTTCATTCAAATATTCAAACACTGACTCTGTGTCAGCTTGTTTGTTTATTTGTTTGTTTTTTTGTTTGTGTTGGCTTTTTAAGGAAATGTGATGAATATTTATGTATGTATTTTTTATTTACCTTTAATACATACATAAATGAAATCTGTGAATATTATCATTTTTTTAAGAAATACAATGAGATTGTTTGTAACTTGTGTTTTTGTTTTAGTTTTTTTTTCAAAATTATTTTCATGATCGATTTAGTAAACAATCAGTTACTAAACAGTTACTAGACCAGTTACTAAACAGTTACTAGACAAGTTACTAAACAGGTACTAGAACAGGTACTAAACAGTTACTAGATCAGTTACTAAACAGTTACTAGATCAGTTACTAAACAGTTACTAGACCAGTTACTTGACCAGTTACTTGACCAGTTACTAAACAGTTACTAGATAAGTTACTAGAACAGGTACAGTACTAAACAGTTACTAGAGCAGTTACTAAACAGTTACTAGAGCAGTTACTAAACAGTTACTAGAGCAGTTACTAAACAGTTACTAGATCAGTTACTAAACAGTTACTAGACCAGTTACTAAACAGTTACTAGATCAGTTACTAAACAGTTACTAGACCAGTTACTAAACAGTTACTAGACCAGTTACTAAACAGTTACTAGACCAGTTACTAAACAGTTACTAGACCAGTTACTAAACAGTTACTAGACCAGTAACTAAACAGTTACTAGACCAGTTACTAAACAGTTACTAGACCAATTACTAAACAGTTACTAGACCAGTTACTAAACAGTTACTAGACAAGTTACTAAACAGTTACTAGATCAGTTACTAAACAGTTACTAGATCAGTTACTAAACAGTTACTAGACCAGTTACTTGACCAGTTACTAAACAGTTACTAGATAAGTTACTAGAACAGGTACAGTACTAAACAGTTACTAGAGCAGTTACTAAACAGTTACTAGAGCAGTTACTAAACAGTTACTAGATCAGTTACTAAACAGTTACTAGACCAGTTACTAAACAGTTACTAGACCAGTCACTAAACAGTTACTAGAGCAGGTACTAAACAGTTACTAGATCAGTTACTAAACAGTTACTAGATCAGTTACTAAACAGTTACTAGATCAGTTACTAAACAGTTACTAGACCAGTTACTAAACAGTTACTAGACCAGTTACTAAACAGTTACTAGACCAGTTACTAAACAGTTACTAGACAAGTTACTAAACAGTTACTAGAACAGGTACAGTACTAAACAGTTACTAGACCAGTTACTAAACAGTTACTAGACAAGTTACTAAACAGTTACTAGAACAGGTACAGTACTAAACAGTTACTAGACCAGTTACTAAACAGTTACTAGATCAGTTACTAAACAGTTACTAGATTAGTCACTAAACAGTTACTAGACCAGTTACTAAACAGTTACTAGACCAGTTACTAAACAGTTACTAGACCAGTTACTAGACCAGTTACTAAACAGTTACTAGACAAGTTACTAAACAGTTACTAGAACAGGTACAGTACTAGACCAGTTACTAGACCAGTTACTAAACAGTTACTAGACAAGTTACTAAACAGTTACTAGACCAGTTACTAGACCAGTTACTAAACAGTTATTAGACCAGTTACTAAACAGTTACTAGACCAGTTACTAAACAGTTACTAGACCAGTTCCTATACAGTTCCTATACAGTACTAAACAGTTATTAGACCAGTAACTAAACAGTTACTAAACAGTTACTAGAACAGGTACTAAACAGTTAATAGACCAGTTACTAAACAGTTACTAGACCAGTTACTAAACAGTTACTAGACCAGTTACTAAACAGTTACTAGACCAGTTACTAAACAGTTACTAGACCAGTTACTAAACAGTTATTAGACCAGTTACTAAACGAAAGTTTCAACACTGAACAGACTTTCCACACTGTCCACAGATCTTTTGTCCCCAAATGACATCCCTATGTGGCTGTTAACCAGTTTATTACTTAAATGATTATTAAAAAATAATCCTGAAGTAAAAAAAAAAACAAAATAAATAACTGCACATTCCTGACAGACTCATTGAGGATTGCTGGATTAGTGTTGAAGGAGACTGCAGTAAAATTATGCTGCAGTGACGGCTTTCTGGAGAATAGAAACTTATTTCCAATTGAACAGCGCCATCTAGCGCCATCTAGCGTGTGTGTGTGTGTGTGTGTGTGTGTGTGTGTGTGTGTGTGTGTGTGTGTGTGTGTGTGTGTGTGTGTGTGTGTGTGTGTGTAGAAAAAAGTTTTTCTTTTTAAAACAATAAATACAAATATATTTAGTAGAAAATAAATACCCATGTAGCTAAAAGGTGCGTATTTAACAATGTAAAATCATTCGATGAACTAAATTCATTTAATGATTAAAAAACTATTATTATATTCTATATTTAAACTTTTTTATAATAAAATAAAATTCTAGATTATAAAAATGTGTATATATATATTTCTATGCAGAATTGGTGTGTTAGTGAAACTGTTTTTGTTTGTTGTTGTTTTTTTTTTGTTTTGTTTTTTGTTTTTGCTATTTAGAATACAAATTAGTTAATTATTTAAAATAATTCTAACCTAATAAAATACATTAGTGTTTCGAGTATTAATCTTTTTTTGTTTGTTTCCTGCCTGGTTCCTGATTGAAGAAAACAGTTTTAAACTGAAAAGGGATGTTCACCAACAGGGGGCAGTCGTGTCATCATTCCACTCACACACCTGATCGCTGATGGGAGAAATGACGTCTTGATGAAGGTTGTTGTTCCAGCCCTTGTCAGAAAATGAGCTTCCTGTGGTGACCAGCAGTGTGGTCATGGTACAAGGCCCAGTGCCTGCTTTTATTCTGATGTCTTTCAAATTGAGAGTTTTCTGATTAACTAGAGTCTAGAGCACTGTTGTATGTCTCTCTGGATAAGGGAGTCTGTCAAATGCCTTAAATGTGAATGTAAACTATAGAAATATTTAACAGACTAACATAACGTACAGTGGGACCTCAGCATACGAACAACATCCCTTGTAAATGTTTGCCGCGGCATTTCATCGGTATACGTTCAAAACTTGCGTTCAAAAACGCATTCACATATTTTCTGAATGATTTTTCAGTCAGCGAAAGCTGTTTCGAAAGTCAACCCATGATACCAAAGTCACCTTCGGCATGCATTCAAAAGCTACTTGGTTTTTCATGTGTTTTTTGTTGACAGACAGTCTGTTCTATTGTGAGCCGAAGCTTAGCGGGACGACTTCGTTAGTGTTTGTGGTTTTCTTTTGCGTTTTGTGCAAGATTTAGTGAAGACATAGCCACATGGGTAACAAGAAAGTTAGCAAATACAGTAGCACAATGAAAAGGGAGCCACTTAGAGTGGAAATTAGGGGGGGGGGAATCAAAAGACGGTGCAATAATGAGCGATCTCGCTAGAGAGAAGACAGCCAGCATCCACAATAAACTTAAGGAAAAGGACAAGATTGTTTTATATGCAAAAATATGATTATAGTGTTGGAAATTGGTAATACTGGTAATATTAATACCAGTGATTTGTATGCCAAGGTTCCACTGTAATAAAAATTAGTAGGCGTGGCCTAAACCATACAGTACCAAATTACTTTAATTTTTTCCATCAAACTTTGCCTGTTCTTTTATCCCCAAACGAAACTAGAACATATTTTTTGTCCTTTGTCTTGCACCAATACCAAGGCGGTGTCTTTGCTAATCTTGTATCATGTATGAATAAACACAAGCTAGCTAGCTGAAGAACCTAACAAGCTACCTAATAACTTACGATCCTTATCCAGAGAAAACAACTGAAAAGATTTTCCTTAGACAGTTTGTTTAGCATGAGAGTGATTGTTGATCAGTGTTGATAAATGGTGCTGAACAAGCGCTGAGGTGTCAGGACAGTCTGTTTTAACATCATACAGGACCAAAGAAAAAGATAAAGATGTAAAAATGTCATGATATATTGTTTGTCTTCAGTGAAAAGCGTGTAGCGTGTACACAGCGCCTCCTAAAGGTCAGTCAGAGTTACTGCTGCATATAAATGGTTTATGAAATGTTTGGGTTATTACGGGATCCAGATTAAGCTCCAGATGTTTGATGGGTTCTGAGGATCACTGCAGACAAGTGCTCTCTCTCTCTCTCTCTCTCTCTCTCTCTCTTTTCCTTCATAATATCCATCTCTTCATCTCTATACACTACTTCTCTCAGTCTCTCTCTATCTCTTTAATCTACTTCTCTGTGTCACCTTTCTGTCTCTCTCTGTATCTCTCTCCCTCTGTTCATGTCTCTCCCAACCCCAGTTCATTCTACATCTGCCTCTCTCTCCATCCCACTCCTCTTTTGTCTGTTTCTTTCTTTCTCTTTATTTCTTTCTCTACCCTAATTTTCTCTCTTTATCACGCTTTCTCCATCCTCACCCTGATCCTCTCTGAATGTTTGCCTTAACCTCTTCACCCCATATCTCTCTCACTCCCACTCCTCTCTCTTGATCCATCTTTCAACCCCTCCCTCTCTCTCTCTCTCTGTTCTGTCTGCCTGTCTTCTCACTCCATCTCTCTCCCTCTCCGCTTCCTGCCTGCCATCTCTTAATTTCTGTGTGTGTGTGTGTATGTGTGTGTATAAAGTCTCTATCTTGTAATGAAATGAATTCTAAATTGAGAAGAAAAAAAATATGAAAAAAAAAAGGAAATCCACAGCTCTTGAATCATACAGGAATAAAATACACATTGCGGAGTTTAAACAGTCTCTTTACTCAGAGAATCGGAAAATTAGGGAGTGTGGCTTTATATATCGTGCACAGATCAAGCAAACGTGAGACTCCGGACATGTAGCATATTTTTTCTTTGTAAAATGAGGAGCGATTGTGGCAATTACTAAAATAACACAAAATTATGGAGGAAGAGAGAAAAAAAAAAAGAATACATTAGTCGGCACGTGCAGGTGGTGATTATTGAGTGAGATCACGTGAGGGAACAGAGAGTCCTCGTCTTTTTATGATTGCCTTGAATAATTTTTATTATTATTAAATATTGTTATCATTAGCTGTAGCTGATGCAGGACCAGCTGTGGCAGCAATTCTGGGCTTCCGCAAATCAGCCCTGAGCGATAATTAAAAAGGAAATATTAATCCCAAATACCCTCCCACATCAACCTCCCCCACCCCACCCCCACCCCCACCCATTTTTGAGTTCATGCTGAAGATTCGAGATCCACAGAATCCTTCTCTCGCCATCCCGTCGTGTAAATGCTGCGGGAGTTTCAGCTCGTGGGTCTCGGGGTCGGAAGTGTGCGGTGCGAAACGGCGTGCGCATCATCTTGCATAGTTTTTGATGAAGTCCTGCACTTTGCACCTGAAATCGTCCTAGAGGAGAAACATCAGGATGCATGAACGTCGTTTTGCTTCAAAAAAAAAATTTCGATCACACTTTGATCACGTCCTCAGATAACACTATAATGTCGTGTTAACACTATAATGTCGTGTTAACACTATGGTCCTCATCATCTTTGACACGTTAAAGTGTGTATAACGGTGTCTTTACCTTGTCCCGTAAATGATGCTCCGCTGCATGTATGTTCAGTGGATCGTCAAAATTAAGTAGATCCTGTGTGAAAGAACACAAAATAAAGGGTTTTGTTTTCAACCCTCTTCCACATACATGGTTGCTGTGATTGACAGAACAGCCAACTTTGCACCATACCATGGATCGTCAGGTTTCAAATTTCACCTTTAATTGGTATGCAAGTTGATGCAACGTTCACAAAACAAAGCTGGTTGCCATACGCAGTTCTTCGATTACAACATGGTGCTACTTGAGAAGAAACTAAACCAAACACATACACAAAGAAAATGTGGCAAATATTACTTACGGTAAACAGTGAATTCAATCCCCATACTACATCCTGTGGAAGGAGAAGGTTACAGATTAGCACAAACACATAATTGTCACGCTAAACTCCTCTGTCCTGATCGTGCTGGAAAAGTTACAAACCTACTTTTATTTTGCGCTTTTTCTTGTGTTTTGGTTTAAATGTATGTTGTAATGATCTACACTGAATTATGCAAGTGCAAGTAGGGCTGGGCGATACGGCTGAAAACTGTATCACGATATCAGTGTTTCATATCGGTCGATATCGATAATTATTGATATTTTTTATGACCCATTTAAAATAAGGACCAGGAGAAAAATATATTACATTTAAACATTTTTATTTGAAACTTAACCTTCCTCTGATCAGAATCCCCTCAGTTATTAAGACAGAAATGTCAACAAGCAGGAAAACTCTAATAATTATAATGTAAACATGAGTCTAAAGTCACAATGAACACTTAACTGTTATCTCTTAACATTTAAGGTGCGAAATGAAAGAAAATGTAAGAAATGCTTAATAAAGTGTAATAAAATAGTGCAAAGTGTTAAATATAAACAGAGAAACCTGAGAATTTTGTGCAAGTTTAGTGCTAGAAAAGTTCACTAGCTGTTCACCTTCTGGTGAATAAAGTGTTTTGTAAACATAAATAAAACTGAGGTAGACTGAGATACATCTGTAATATAAAAAACAAACCTGATACACTACAGTAACATTGTTTGAAATATAAAACCTGCAGAAATATGAAAAAGTAGCTGACTTTTCCTCTTTTATTTACAATTTCCTCGCTCGCTGCGGCTCATTTTCTGCTCATCAGTCGCCGGTTACTGAAGAGGAATCCAGCAGACCAGCACGAGACGACGATATGGCGCGACCAAACATGATACTGTTACATGATTGGCTGTTAGCGTGTCTCTCCCTACGTTGCTAGGTTACCAGAGAGCGAGTGCCTCTGTTAATGCAACCAAACTTGCTTCGCAACCTCTGTTTTCTTCCGACGAAGAATAAAAAATATCGAGCGTTTTATCGAACACATTTTTTATTGATATCGATCACGTGTCTATCGCGATACATATCGTTATCGTTTTATCGCCCAGCCCTAGGTGCAAGAATAGAATTTATAATAAATCTATTAAAAAGAATGTACAGGACTTATCCCTAGACTAATGACAGATAGAGTGATGGTGTCGTTACCTTTAAGGTGCGTGTGGGCGCCCACCCCGTGCCGTCGATCGAATGTTCGCGCAATAAGCTACAACAGAGATCACGTCATTTTAATCGCACGACCTTCTGCGTTTAGGTTATAAGGAACAAAACAGGACGTTTAGAAGTATACACAGTAATTAATAATTAATTACCTCAGACAGATTTCCCCCGTCTCAGCAATGTTTGGGTGCCATATTCTTGTCAAGCACTTAACTTTAGGAGGCTGTGATGTTTAAAAACAAAGAAATAAATACTGCATCCATACGTACTTCTGAAAGCCAAAATATGGACGTCCGCAGGTACTTACCACCATGTTATAGGCTTCGGGAACATCTATTTCAAATTGAAACTTTCCTCCCTGATAATATCCTTCATCTGTGGAAAATTCATCAGTATTTACTTCAGTAAAAAAAAAAACATTCACTGTCTAAATTCAGTCTTACATTTTACATTTACAGCATTTGGCAGACGCCATTATATCCAGAGCGACTTACATTATCTCATTTTTTTAATACAGCTGAGCAATTGAGGGTTAAGGGCCTTGCTCAGGGGCCCAACAGTGGCAGCTTGGTGGACCCGAGATCGAACTCACAACCTTCCGATTGGTAGCCCAACACCTTAACCACTAGGCTACCACATGCAAGTCTTTCTGTGGCTGGTTATTTTTGTCCTACAGCACAAATGCTAACAACGCTAAAGAAATCCAAAAACTTTCAGTCAGCATCAACCACAAAAAAAAAAAAATAAAAAAAATAAAAAAATTAAAAAAAAACACAGGTCACATTTACCTGGAGAAATGGTGAGCTGAAAGTGGTGGAGCTTGTTTTCATCAGGAAACAGGACCTTACAAGTGCCTACAGCAAGAATAAGACTATTTTAGAATGGTGTGGAAAAGGGCTGCGTGATGTAGAGCGTAAGAAACGAAGAAAGAAAAAAACAGCACTTATACAATGCAAATTACACTATAAAAAACATTAAAGAACGAGACCTGGTTTTTAAAAGGGTGAAATGTGGTAAAATTGCATTTCTACAGAAACCCCGAAAGCCAAGAACTGTTTTCAAACCAAGCAATTAGACCTTTGCACCCGTGCGGTGGTACACATGTAACGTCAAGTCAACGACGGCGAAAATAAACAGTTTGTGATGATTCTAGGTTTCCAGAAGGTGCTTGCAAAGAGCTGAAAGTGACAGAGGAATGAAAGACGAGGGGGAAAAAAAAAAAAAAACAACAAATAAAAAAAGAGAAAAGAAAGAAAAATGACATTTTGGGAAGGTCTGAAATTAAAACTAGATAGGACATAAATAATGTAAAAGAAAGGGAGGAAGGTAAGAGAAAACAGAACAGGAGGCTTAGATGTGAGCAGCTGGAACTGCAGGACATTTAGAGACCTTACAGGTACAGTTACAGGTACAGTTACAGGTACAGTTACAGGTACAGTCAATCTAGCATCTCACTTGTTCTGAGACAGCAATGTACTGGTCCATTTGGACAACAGACCGGTGAGCAGATGCATTAAATATTCAAGGCAGCGCAAAATCAAATGATGGGACCACCTCAGGTGGGACCACCCAGCCACGGGTCAAATTCCCCTCATGAGTTCTGAGACAGTGCCACATACTCAGGGTTACCCGCAGAAAATTTGTTAGTTAAGGAGGTAGGGTTGGGCGGGGGGGGGCAGGGCTTCTTTGTGAGATAGACCACAGACTGTGCTACGTTTAACAATTATTAAAAACAGGCACGTGCAACCTAGCTAGCAGGTGAAGTACTCTCACCCTCACTCTCGCTTATCAGAACTACCTCGGGTCACGGGGAGCCTGTGCCTATCTCAGGCGTCATCGGGCATCAAGGCAGGATACACCCTGGACGGAGTGCCAACTCATCGCAGGGCACACACACACACTCTCATTCACTCACACACTCACACACTACGGACAATTTTCCAGAGATGCCAATCAACCTACCATGCATGTTTTTGGACCGGGGGAGGAAACCGGAGTACCCGGAGGAAACCCCCGAGGCACGGGGAGAACATGCAAACTCCACACACACAAGGTGGAGGCGGGAATCGAACCCCCAACCCTGGAGGTGTGAGGTGAATGTGCTAACCACTAAGCCACCGTGACCCCCAGGTGAAGAACTCAAACAACAAAATCACCAGCTAACTTACTTTAAATTTGCAAGAACTATAGACTAATACAATAACAGGCTTAAATAAACCCAAAACATAAGTCCACTTACAGTTCTCACAGACACGCGTTTTATCAACTGGCTAGTTATCTTCCAGACATGTGACAAACCACGTCTGTCTCTCATTTTGGCCGTGTGGCACGCATGCCCGCTCGCGGTGTGAAGCGCATCCGCGCTATTCTCCGAGATGCACTTGACGGCCTTTTGTGCAGCGGGGCGGGCCGCCCGAACTGCAAAGTGCTGCGGGAAGCCCTGATACTGCTCACATTATTCACTAATCACTAGGAAAGCTCAGATGTTACTTCCTACGGTTATCCATTTCCTACAACAGTTTGGAGTTAGTGATGTTGAAGTGATGTAGTGTAGAGAAAGAGTGAAGTCTGCAGTGTTGTCCTAAACCAGGGAGAACCTGCCAATGCTAAAAAGACTCGCGAGGGCATGTATTTAAAAAATATATATATATATATATATATATATATATATATATATATATATATATATATATATATATAAATATTTGGCACTTGTCATTTTAAGACTTTGTGGAAAGGTGATAATTATAGTTAGCTACCTGTAATTTACCTGCTTAGTGACAGACTAATGGGTGTGTAAAGCGCTGCTGGCTAAAGCGCTACCCCAGCATTGTGTTTGTTGAGCTTTTAGTCGTGTCTTTCTTTTCTGCATAAGTTTTCGTTTAGCCTTTGAAAAAAACATCGCCGCTGGCTATATGTATAAAGCCTATTCTGTCTTGTTCTGTCTTGTTTAGTAAATCGCTCTGGAGAAAAGCATCAGGCGAATGAATGAATAAAAATGTAAATGAATGGATTTACTCACTAGGAAGATTTGGCTCGAGGTCTGCGACTTCTGCACACAGGAATCAAAAGCAGAAATGATTAATTTCAGTCATGTGCGACAAACAGATTCCTGTTAAAATCTAGAGCTTCTGGGTAAATCTACACCACTTAGCAGAACTGCATTATACAGGATGCGTATGAAGATTTTTGGCATCGCTGATTGTCTAGAGAGTTAGTAGGAAGTAACTGATAATGCTATTAATGACACTGCTCGTCTTTAGACCTCCTTTTCCTAGCCAACACATGTGCTATAACTCAGACTGACAGAGCTTTACAGTTACAGCTACTACACACATGATGTTGACTTGTCTACCTTTTAGCTTTAACACCAGCAGCGATCGTATCTCGCAGCCAAAACCTGGCCTCAGTACTGAAATGTATCGCACTTAAATTTCATTTGAAATGAAAACAGTGTTGAAGTTAACACAGATTGGAAGAAAATCTCTTTTAAAGACGCTTAATTTGTCTATCAGTGTAGTTGTAATTCTTGAATGTTTTATCCGTGTTGTTTTCTTTTTCTTTATTTTCTTTGTGATCAGAGAAAAAGGCCATCAGGCACGTTCACCAAATCGGGCCTTACTTTCTCCTGTGTTTCTCTCATTCCTTATTTTTATTTATTTATTTATTTATTTATTTGGTTCACTTTCTTTCCTTTTATTTATTTTTTTTTCTTTTTACCAATCTCACTTTCCCCCCATGTTTCTTTCTTCGTCCTATTTATCTTTCCTTCTTTCTTTCTTGAACATTTCTTCAATCCTTTTCATTGCTTTCAGCCTCTCCTGTTTTTCCACTACTTTCTAGCTTTTATGTTCTTCCTTCCCTGGATCTTTCTTTATTCGTTTCTTTCTCTCTTTCATCCTTTTTCTCTCTCACTGATTCACTGACTCCAGGTATTGAATCCTAAAAGCCCAAACCTTGATTCACCTCAAAGTGAATTAAACATGTGTGTGTTTCTGTTTGTGAGACAGTGGATTTTGTCGAGAATTTGGGGAGAAGTGAGAAGGCGGTACCTTTAATAAGAAGCCGGTCTCGTATAGATACTCTGTGTGGGGCTTCGGTGGAGCCTGACATGGCTCTGGACGCACGCACACCCTCCTCCTTCTTCAGCTTACTCGCCAGCGTCAGCATCGCTGACCCTCACACACACACACACACACACACACACC
>NC_083483.1:2087955-2105455 GCF_030014155.1 Tachysurus vachellii | reverse complement strand
ACCAGAAAGTAGCATGTGATCTGCCTCAACAACCTACAGTACAGTGATGTTAAAACCTGTGTAGCATTTCAGCTCTGCAGCTCTGCAGCGCTTAGCAGAAATCCTGTTCTGATATGAAGGTCATCGCTTTGTTCTTCATTCAGAATTCGGCACTCTGAAGCTTCATCAATATTTAAAGGCGGCTTTGATTTCCAGTCAGACTCTGAGCTGCGTGGAAGAATTAAAAAGACGCACAAATTACCACTGGTAACAGCCCCGCTTGCACAACTGAACAATTTAACAACGTGTTGTTTAGTAACAGCAGAGTTTACGTCACCGTCTGCCACAGATATGTACAACTGTCAGCTTCTTGATTGGTTTCTTGCTTGAAGTCTGCTTTCTCCTTTAATTTTAATGACCTTTTTAATTAACCCCGGCTTGTTCAATTCGATCAACTGTTTAATTAGTGGCTAAATAATTAAAATCTGTTCAATAGAATGCTGTCTTTATATACAGCTCAATGGCTGTGTTGGTGAAATCCTGAAGAAGAGGCATGTTGAAGATGTCTTAATGATAAGGACGATTTTTTTTTGTCTTATAAGATACTGTTACTGAATACTAGTTCCTGCCTGGACGATGATGTGAAGAAAAAAGGAAAACAATGCTAGGAGATTTTTTAATCACTTTTAAAGTGATATTTGGAGAAAAAGGCAGACGCTGCTTATGTCTACTGTTTTTTTCTGTTGTGTAGTAACAGTGTTTAGCTCAGGAGTTATTGACTCAGGAAACTCCAATCTGTGAATATGTGACCAACTTCCTGCTCCTTCAGTTCTCTCCAGCGCTGGAAAGCTGATCCTATATTAACACGTCCTACTTCTTACCTTATCGTAAGTCTTTCTTCACTTTCTTTCTTTGTTTTTATCCTCCATGTCAATGTTTTAATCGCTTTTTGCTAATGTCACACATGCGCACTGAACACTGTCTCCGCCCATATTGACAAGACACGCCCCTTTCTGCTCATTGGCTACAAGTTTGTTTCGATTTTTGTTTTGTTTGTCGTCCCGACTCAGTTTTCTGAAGCATTTCTCAAACATCGGAGACCCCACCTTTAAGTGCCTTTTACAAAGGATTAGGCCAAAAGTGCCTTTTTTTCCATCTCAATATTATGCATTTATTTCTTTGTAAGTCATTGAACTATGTACATATAACCATTTTACAGGGCTTCCGTGTCTGAACGAGATGCATCCGGAGACTGATGGGCGAAGCAGGAGCAAAAGGCCTGGATTAATTTTTAAATTTTAATGGCCGCCACGTTGCATTTCTTGCCTCCTACGCCTCTAAAGAAGGCAACATCTCAGCAGTTTCTACTGTACTAGAGAAACCGCAGATCCTTAGCATATGCTAGGGTGTTTACCATGCGAGTGTGTGCCTGTGTACGTGTGTGTGTGTGTGCATGTGGGTGTGTTGGCGGGTGGTGTTAGGGTTAATATGGGTAGATCTCCATGAGTCAGCGCTAAGGGGGATTTATTGAAGATTGATTAAATTAGCATTTGTTCACAAAGAGCGACATCAACTTGTCAACACACACATACACACACACTATTGTAAACCCAAAATGGGTTCATTTCGCAAACTGCCAGAAATGATACCCAGGGGCATGTCTGGAGAGACGTGTGTGATACGGAAGATAAAGACAGAGAGCGAGACAGAAAAACAAAACACTTGCTGCTAAAGAAAAAAATGAATTCAGCTTCAGGGTGGAAACAGCAGCTCTGCTTCATCACACTACCTCATAGAAATAAGGCAATATTTAATACAAATGTCCAGATGCAGTGTTTGAAATCCAATCAGTCCTCCTCTCTGGATGACAAAAAATTGTTCTTCTTCTATCTACCCTGTCAATCAAAGTGTCACTAGACAAGTGTGTGCATGTGGGAGCTCTAGATACAAAAGAGGGCTATTAGCATCTCCTTCAGGAGCTTTGTGGGGGCAGGACTGAAAAAAAAACTAAATGCTGTGGCTCCATGTGTTTAAGAGGAAAGAGGATTGTTTCATGACTGGCTTTTATAAGTTAAGAGACAGCAGTATGCATACAGTGTAAAGTAGGAATACAAGTAAGGATATGAGGTAGGGGAGACAAATAATGATGCATGTTGAGGGAAATAGGTAGTCAAATGCAGTAAGGGGTAGGGGTAGGGGTAGGGGTAGGGGTAGGGGTAGGGCATACAGGGCAGGGGATAACAGAAGGGACCTGAGGTAGGGATGGGCAGAGGTATTGTATACAGGACAGTACAGGATAGAGGTAGAGATATGAGGAGGGGTATAGTGATAGGGGATAGAGGAAGGGGAAAGGGGTATGGAATAGTGGTAGGGTCACAAGTGTTGGGTATATTAGGTAAAAAATACAATATGGGAAGAAGGTAAGTCATAGGAGAAGTAGAGATATGAGGAATGGGATACAGGTAAGGGATACATCTAGGGAACTTAGGGGTATGTGATAATGCCAGAGATTAGTAATAGGAATACAAGATAATGGATAAAGGGTCGAGGATGGGATAGCAGTATAAGGAATGGAACAGAAAAGGAATATGAAGTAGGGGTGGATGTGGGGATAGGGTAGAAGGTAGGTGATAGATGTAGAGATTTTAAGGGAGGGGCAGAGATACAAAGCAAGGGATAGAGATAGTGATACGAGGTAGGCGAACACGGTTAAGTAGGGAGTGAAGAACAGGTAGGTATGTGAGGTATTAGGGAGGGACAGAATAGGAATAAGAGGTGAGAAAACCGAGGTAGTGATCCAAGGTGGGTTGATGGGTAGGGATATGAGCAAGATGATGGGGTCATGATTTGAGGTAGGGTGACAGAGGGAGGTGAATGCTGAATGGATTGGGATACAAGGTAGGGGATAGGATAGGGAATATAAGCAAGGGACAGGGATACAAGGTAGTGGACCAAGTTAATGATACCTAGGTCATCTACCACGTTTGAGGATAGATCCAGGTCTGTCCAGGATGTCGCTCTGCCCCCCTGCAGGATGTCGATCTGCCCCCCTGCCCTACAGAGGATGTTTGTTTGTGTTTGTTTTGCTCCTTCATGTGTCACAGTTTAGTAGTTATTGGCAATGTAAAAGATTCAGAATTCTGCACTTCATCCTCATTACGTGATGGACGGTCTACATGATTGTACTTTATTGATATAGTCTGTTTTTTTCTTTGCTTTCTTCTATGATACTCTCTCCATCACCCATTATTTCTCTATGACCCCTTCTCTTTTTTATTTTATTGTCAGTGTTACTATTGACAGTGGACAAAAGGCAAAAAAAAAAAAGAGGTATGTGAAATTGGACACAGAGCGCAGTATGACTCTGTTGACAAGCTCACTTTATGATGTACCCATCAGAGCCATCTGCTATTTTCTGCTCAATTAAACTGTTATGGACGCCCAGATCAATTAATCTCTCCCAGTAATAGCTCAATATCCTCGTTGGCCTCTCTAATAGCCTAATATTTCTGTTTTGTATCGGTATGGTTTATTTTCACTTTTATATTGCTACAAAAAAAAGGCTGAAATATCTATAACCATTTATAAGCCCGAACACTTACCCACTCTCATTAGGAGACAATAACTTATTACTTTTATGCATTGTTTGTTTTTAATTGTGCTGATTTATAGACCTTCCTGCTTTCTTTCTTTTCATTCCACTCTTTCTTTCTTCCTCAATACATCTAGTTGTTCATGTTTGCTTTGCACATATTGATAAGGCTGGACTTCTTCCAGACGACCCGACCTTTGTTACGCTAGTTTTTTTTTCTTTCTGAACGCTCTGATTGTCATTCCAGCAATGTTAGCAGCTCTACCATTTACATTCATGGCATTTGGCAGACACCTCAAGCCTGAGTGACTTACATTTATGTAATGTTTTATGCAACTGAGCAATTAAGGGTTAAGGGCCTTGCTCGAGGGCCCAGCAGCAGTAGCTTGGTGTACCTGGGATTCAAACTCATGATGGTCTTCCGATCATTAGTTCAACTTGATGAACTTCAAAATATCTCCCCTATATATCTATCTATTTGTGTACTCTTCTGTTCAGCAGAAAGGGTCTGGGATTTAGTGTTGTTACTGAATACCATTGTCAAGTCATCAATGTCTCTAGTGTAAGAATAGATTTGGATCTTCAAATCTTGGTGAAACTCCAAATGTCTCTGACAAGCTGTCCTAAAATGTCCAGAACTGTCCACCTATTTATACCAGTGAGGTAAGTGTTACATTGGGATTCGCTGTATCACACATTTTTGTGTTGAAAACCTCCATCAAACACCAAATACACTAGACATTTCAGAAAGTATTCTTTTATTCTGCTTCAACACTTCATTATTGGTTATTTTCCAATAACAGCACATGCAATAAGTGTTTTATTCCTTACCTATACAGTTATTCTGTTGCGTTGATATTTGCAAAGATACCTGCTAATGCTTCTCATACAACCCGTGGATTTTTGTTTGTTACCTTGATGTGAGGTTTGAAGATGGAATAGAAAAGAATTGAGGATAGAGTGCAAAATTTATTCATAAATCCATCCATTGTCAGTTACACTTATCCTTCACTGGTGGCAGGGAACCTGGAGCCTCGGGGCCCGATCCATAGGATTCCCTGCACAGGGTTCCAGCCCATTGCAAGGCACAACCATATATGTATACACTCACACACTACAGATGCCAATCAGTCTGCAAGGCTTGTCTTTGGACTTCGCTAGGAATCCTTAATATCAGGAGTAAACTCTTGAAGCACAGTGAGAACATTCATGGACACACATAGGGTGGAGATGGGACTCGTCTGCAGTCGTGCGAGGCAAATGTGATAACCACTAAGCCATCGTGCCACCAGGCCAGATTTACACCAGAAATATTCAAGTAAATAGGTTTTTATTTGAATGAAGTAGGAGCAAAGAGAATTATGGCAGGTAAGTGAGTCTCTAGTCTCTCTAGTTAGCATACATTTTGTATAAAGAATTAAACCTTAGGGGGACACGGTGGCTTAGTGGTTAGCACGTTCGCCTCACACCTCCACGCCTCCGCCTTGTGTGTGTGGAGTTTGCATGTTCTCCCCGTGCCTCGGGGGTTTCCTCCGGGTACTCCGGTTTCCTCCCCCGGTCCAAAGACATGCATGGTAGGTTGATTGGCATCTCTGGAAAATTGTCCGTAGTGTGTGATTGTGTGAGTGAATGAGAGTGTGTGTGTGCCCTGCGATGGGTTTGCACTCCAGGGCGTATCCTGCCTTGATGTCCGATGACACCTGAGATAGTCACAGGCTCCCCGTGACCCGAGGTAGTTTGGATAAGCGGTAGAAAATGAATGAATGAATTAAACCTTTGTGGTATGCCGTTATATACAAATAATCAACAATGTCAATTATTTATTCATTTTCTATATGTACTTTTGTTTGGAAATGACTGACAGAAATAATTATTTCTAAAGCAACCGTTAAAGCTTTCAGATAATAAACCTGAAATTCTTGTTAAAAATACTAATATAATATACAATATGCTCAGCCTGTGTTTTTCTTGTCAGTAGCTAATGCAGTTCTCACGTCAGCCCATCTCGACAGTCTCGCTACGTCTGTTCTCTCTGCATCTCAGAGCCCTTCCTCGACCCTGTCTGTAACCCAATTATACCGTTAAATTGAATTAGACAGAATAAATATGCTGAAATCTGATTTGATGCCGACGATGGCCTCTGGGTTCTTGTAGACACAGAGTTGGCTTGTTGCTAACTCATACTGAACCCAGGCTGTATTAAAAGGAAGGAAAGACAAACTTTTAATCAGAGTGCCTCAATGCTCTCAAAGTGATTACATCCTTTTCCCCCCAATTCCTCTAGCATCATTGCGGATCTGATTAATCACTAGCTTTATTAATATCTTCGATTTGTCTTGATTTGGAGCTCTTGGGGAATCAAACAGTGTGCTAGGTAATTATTTTTGCTGCTGGCTTCTCATTACGGCTAGTTAATCATGGCCTAACGGTTTGGAACAAAAGCGTTCGAGAGCAGGAAATGATGAGCTGCTAAAGCATTTCATTCGCAGAGCTTAATGCTAGGGGGTCACGGTGGCTTAGTGGTTAGCACGTTCGCCTCACACCGCCAGGGTTGGGGGTTCGATTCCCGCCTCCACCTTGTGTGTGTGGAGTTTGCATGTTCTCCCCGTGCCTCGGGGGTTTCTTCCGGGTACTCCGGTTTCCTCCCCCGGTCCAAAGACATGCATGGTAGGTTGATTGGCATCTCTGGAAAATTGTCCATAGTGTGTGATTGCGTGAGTGAATGAGAGTGTGTGTGCCCTGTGATGGGTTGGCACTCCGTCCAGGGTGTATCCTGTCTTGATGCCCGATGACACCTGAGAGGCACAGGCTCCCTGTGACCAGAGGTAGTTCGGATAAGTGGTAGAAAACGAGTGAGTGTGAGCTTAATGCTAAAGTATAGTTTATTTAATAACACACATTTATGAACATTGATATAACAATGTGCATGTAAAGAGTGTCACGTTAGTGATAATCAGCATGCGACTTGAGCCGCCATGTTGGCTGATTCACGTGATTTGTAGCACGTTTACCTTCGGCGTCTTTTCCGAGGTTTTACGGTAGGATGCCGGATCTCAGAAGCTGTTCCTGATCATCCTGCTTATTGGTCATAATCGTGCAGCGTTCAAAGAGTTCAGATCATCTGTGGCCGCTCATACATCATTTGGTTTGACAACGTGACAGAAAATTGTAGTGTGGAAAATCGATGAATGTAAATCAATAGGATATTCTGGCTGACTCAGATTTCTACACAGCAGCAGCAGGACGAGAGTGAACAAGAGAAGATTCTGATTTTGTTGGGGTTTTTTTAACTGTATCAGCTGCTACATTAAATTGGCCATGCTAACTCTCACAAAACAGTTAGCGCTCCTTCTGGCATGCCGTTCGTAATTGCCTGCCTAAAACCAAAGTAAATACAAGAAGAAAGATAACCAGTACGGCCCTCAGAAACACCAATAAATAATCTTTAGGCATGAAGCAAATGATCAGACTAGAAGATTTTCATCCCCTTCAACAAATGGATCTGTGTTTGGATTGGAAACCGGGGCCCTCAGGAGCTTTGAGTAGATGTGATTGCATTGGCCTGGGGGCAGAAAGGTGATACAGTGTGTGAGCAGAACTTTTAGATCATTTCCTCCTACAGCTTTTCTCTCGCTCCGTTCCCCTCTCTCTCAACCCGATCGGGGTAATTCTCTGTTGCACACTCAGCACAAAGCCGTGCTGAATTACAGGCTGAGGGACCAGAGATTTCGCTCTTTAATGAAGAGACACAGCCTGTATCCGGGGTGTCCCATAAACCCAGGCGTAAAAAAAGGATACACAAACCTCCCTGGAGAGTGCGGCAAGAGCTTGCTAAGCCTAGTGCTGGTCACTCGTTATTCTTCTTTTAGACTCTTGTAATAAGAAAAAGAGAAGCGGGGATAAGAAAATACAGGATGCTCTCTGGATCCCTTTATAGAGAGCACAGGCCAGAAATCTAGGCCAGCTCTATTGATCTGGAGGCTGAGGTATTATTAGCCGGTGCCGCAAAGGTGATATCATACAGTAGTCTTCATCTAATATCCAATGGACGGGGGCAACAAGGACAGGCTTGGAGATGCACGGCTGCTTCAGGAGTTTTGGTCTGCAGTGATCGTGATTCTTCTTTTCAGCAGCTTCCAACATCTTTCTTGAGTAGAAGGGGGAAGCGTTGAATGACATGAGCTGAACTGACAAAAAAAAAAAAAAAAAGATAAGTGTACGTCTGTCACCATCAAATATTCATGTGCATCTGCCCAATATGTTCAGGAAGACGCCCTGAGAGATACAAGAGGCAGATCACCCGGGTGATCCCTAGGGATTCATGCACAAGGCCTGCTTCTTTACTACGGACCTTTTACCCACTGAAGTTGATGAAGCTAATAGCATACATTTTAAAGTAATGAGACAGGCTGGAACATATCAGGATTAAAGGAAGCTGGTGGGGGAAACAAAGGCAAGGGAGGAAGGGATCATTTGCCAAAGAATGAATAGAAAGTGAAACTGGGTTAGGATGCTTGGAAAGGTGTTGTGTGGAGGATAGCAAGCCTGGTTAGCTACATGTTTGAAAATTAGTTATGCAATTTGTAGAAAATCAGTGATGCTAACTACACGAACACAAATCACAGATTTATATGAATCATTTATTAATTTGTACTTGTTCTAATATCGTCGCTGTCAGACGGAATCCTCGTATCTCCAAAACCGTTATTTTTTAGGAAATTAAAAAAACTCCGTACCTTTTCTGCAGTGCACAGGGTTTAGTCCGCGTTGCAGTGGATTGTCTTGCGCTAAATTCCTGTCCTCAGACGAGCACCAGAACTAGCGGGGGTCAAGATTTTTTTTTCTTTGAGCCCAGTGTTTTGAAGACATTTACCTCAGAAGACGTGTTGATTCGTTGCGACTCTTCTTGAGGAGAAATATGCCGTGAAGCTCTCCCGCGGAGTGAGGAAGAGGTGGACAGTTGAAGTGTCCAATGGAGTTATGAGATTTGCGCTCAAGCTATTTTCAAGACTTTGGATTGGTTAATAACTTGTAAAAATAACAGACCCACGTGGGGACTGACCAATAGCATCGATATGTGAAAAAAGATGAAATTGACAAAATTTGGACATACGAGGTTTCCGCCCGACAGCGACGATATGTTAGAATATGTTAGCAACAGCTTCCCAACAAAAAAAAATCATTTTTAGGTGGACGTTTTCTGATTGTTTAACCTTTCTGAAAAAAGTCTACAGTGTCTATGCTTTGTAACGTGACATGATGATTTTTTGATTTGTTTGTTGGTTTAAACAAATTTAAAGAAAGAAAGAAAAAGTGCTGACACTGGAGACTTCTTCAATAAGTGGTATATAAACCTCCAATCACGTCAAAACTTCACCACCCCGACAGTTGTACATGTCTTAAGTTGAATAATTTTTCCTATTTGTTCAAGTCCCCATAAACCTGTGATTTGTCTTGCAGCTTGAATCAACAACCTTCTGACCAATCAAAATCAAGAATTTTAACTCTGAACGTAATGTGCAATATACACTGAAAATATACACATTTTATTACAACTAATAAACCCAGTGTGTAGAACTGATGTAACCTATTTTAACACCACAGGTATAAATCTTACACACAGACCAATAAAGAAGCGAAACGTACAAGTGAACGATTTCTTGCTTTAGGCAGCTGAAAACCATCTGAACACAATCGACTGTATATAAGTTATAACTCCACGCTCCTCTGGCGTGTTTAGCTCATAAAAAAAGAACAGACCCTGAAGCAGCAGCGTTCCACCCAGACTAATCTCCCTACAGCTCGAGGAGATTACGGTATGGTCCGAGCGCTGCTGAGGTAACCGGACTGACAAAGTGTCCCAGCACTGTTTTTGTTATGGAGGCGGTAAATACTCCTTTGGTAAGAGTTTCAGGCGTGAGATCCGGACGTATCCATAAAATGCTCGGCCCTAAAGCTGCCCATCAGCTGTCACGCTGGTCCCCTTGGGAGCACAAGAAGAGCAAAATTAGGTCAGGGACAACAAAGAGTCATGGAATAAGAGGAAAGAGGAAAAAAGCATCGGATTTTCAGGTGGTAGACCAGGACTTCGTCACGATCGGTTGAGAATATTGAGTAAGACACCACAGGTTTTCCTTGGTGCGACAGTGAGGAAGAAGAAGCAGGAAGGAGACAGATAACAGAGTAAGCAGGGTCATAAAAGGTCAATCAGCATTATTTTGGAGAAAGCAGGAAGAAGAAGACAAAGCTGTGAAAATAAAGACACCCCCAACAATCCTCTATTCCGGGTTGATTATGGGAACAGCAGCATGGTTTCAGGAGAAATCCATTTAAGGGAGCTAATTTGTGAGAGTTTTTTTTTTTCTTCTAATATACAGTAGTTACAATTGCAAATAAATTCTTGGGTTTCTGTTGTGAATCTGAGATTTCATTAAATCATTCGCCAAGCTTGTTTTTTTTTTTTTTTTTATTTACCACACCCTGAGCTTAAGAGGCTTTCTTTCACCTTTTGGATGTCATTTTGTGTTTTCGACTCTGTCTAGACTTTTATACAGTTTTGTAAAAGTCACTAAATGCAAATCAACCGTACTGTAAAATTGCTTTGTCTTAAAATTGATTTATCAAAACACACATCAATATATACACAATATGTACAATCTATAAATCTGTTCAATACTAGAGTCAGATTGGTCAGAAATGGCAAGCTACAAATCGCAGGTTTATATTGATGCTGTTTTTAATAATACGCTTTTGTTTGTATTGATTTGGTACATTTTTCAGCTAGATGCTATTTACTGATTAATGTAAGGTTCTAAGAATGTCCGTTCCTATAGAGCAGCAGCTTGTTGAGGGCAACGGGGTGGTGGTGGGGGTGGAGGTGTTTGTTGGGGGGTGGGAAGCGTGTTTGGTAATTATTCAATTATTCCGTTGCTTGCACGAGCACACGTGCGTCCTGTGTACAGCAAACATTCCGCCTATGTTTAATTCATGAGACAAATGTGCTAGCTGTTTACTTGTCAGCTAATTAGATAGTGCTGACGTGCAGGAGCCGAATGAGTTTTGTTGCGCTTAATGACGCAAAGGCGCAATGATAGGAGCTGTGCTCCTCCGATTTCGCACACATGCTGGAATTCTAATGGATTTTAAATGGGAAAGGAAAGGAGCACCGCCGTATTGTCTCTTCAGGGACGGAGGAAATGTACTGGGTACCAGACAGTAGCCACATTAGTGGGTTCGTATCTGCTGAATAAGTACAGTATGTAAGGAATAAAATGCTCTGTGTTGTGCTGCTACAGTGCAATAATCAAACAATGGTACTGTGAATTAGTGGCGTCATCATTACACTGATTATTTTTTCCATAACAATACGTTATAAACAATACATCTAAACCACGTTGTTTTAAATGTGCACATGGAAAATAAACTCTTGAATTGAAGCGATTTATTCCTAACCCTAACCCTAACCCTATGTATTTAAGGTATTTAACAAAAACAAAAAAGAGATTTTGCTCCCTTTGAAACTTCATGGCATGATGATAAAGCTCCAAGATTCAAGAAAATGTTATTACAAAAAACGATTAATAAAATGGAATTACAACTGACCCACAAGCCCCTAAAGCTTGACTGTTAACATTTACAGTGAAAATGAACTTAACAGAAAAGTTTACCATGTCAATAATTCTAGGTATTGGTTGGAGGCATTAACACCTTAACACCTTCTCTCAGAAAACTGTTTTTCTGTTTGTTTTTGTTGTCACTAACTATGCTAGCGTGATGTTTTCGCGATTTTACCTGTAAATGAAGTTTGTCACACACATGGTGTGTTCTCAGGAAGAAATCTGAAACAGTGAACACTATGAGTCACCTACTCAGTTATGCTAACCTGGACAAGCGAACATCTATTCACACACGCACACACACACACACACACACACACACACACACACACACCTCTTCTTTCTTCTTCTTCACTGCATGGCTATGTGCTGAGGGAACTCGGGGTGACTCTGAAGTCAATAATGAGTTCCCGCAGGTCTTTATCATTCACGAGTGGGTGTTCAGGGAAGAAAAGAGAGGAAAAATAAAAGCATAAAAATAAAATATAGAAATCAAACACAGGCTGGGATTTAAATAAATGTGTGTGTGTGTGTGTGTGTGTGTGTGTGTGTATGTGGTGCCGCATTTTACTGTTCTCTTCTTTCTCTTTATTAGAACAAATGTTTATTCATCAAACAAATACCAAATACAAATAATATAATGTAAAATGTCCATGCAAGTTCATTCTGAAACATTCAACTAGTTCCACAGACAGTTACATCATCTGAATTTCCTGACGTTCGTGTGAAGAAGGAAAGCATGTTTTGTCATTGTTTTTTCTTTCTTTTCAGTGATGTGATTACTAAAATATCCTTCAACAAAACACGCTTCATGACCTTAATGCATTAGCATGAATGCTAGTCAGTTGGATTGTGGGAAAGTTTGCTAGTTTGTGAACTTTTTGATATAAAACAAGGGCTGAATGGTGCCCAGCAATAGTAGGGTAAATTCTCACAATTGTATTAGTTTGTTTGTTTTTTGGTTAAATAGCTCATAACCGCTATTGATATGACTAGCAGTTACAGTGTGTCAGTAAGTGTCCAGAATGTCCACATTTACCACAGAAATGTTGGTAGTTTACAGATAAATGTCTCTGTTTTACTAAAATTACGTTCTAACTACACCTAGCATTGATTGCTAATTAAATTTATATGCCATAGAAAGCTTAAGACAGGTATATAAACAACTAATGTAGTGAAAGCTCTTATAAACTGACTTTAGAAGAAAAAAAACGTCAGACAACAACATGTACAAGGACTGCAAGTCAGTATGCGCTAATAATCATTTCTCAAAACCGTCAGTGAACATTTTCATGTTGGAAGTATAGTTTGCCGTCGACACACATCTTCTCACATCGATCAGCCTTTTTAGTTGATTTTTTTTCTTTTTTTAATCTCTACTCTGTAAAACTGCATGCACAAAAGCCGAGGCCACGCTTCTCGCAATAAAGTGCTCAGGAAAAGAGACGGAAAGCTAAAAAGCGTGACAGTTGTTGTCTGCTTATGGCATGAGAAGGACGAGATAAATCTGTCAGACGAGTGTGTGTTTGGGGGTGAATAAACGAAAGGGCGAAGTGAAGCTGAGACAGGTTTACAGAGTCAAGGCCGAGAAGCGGATTTACCGCGGGTGGATGTGTTTTTCCTGCTGACAGCTGAGAGGCTTCCTCAATTACAGCGGATCGAATCCCCGAGGCTCATTTATCACGAGGAAGACCGTAAAAAGAGAATGAAGAACACCCGGAGACGAGCGGCACGAATGGCCTCACCGACCGTCTGGAGATTTTTTGATTGCGGTTGAGGCTACAAAGTGTGTTTTTTGTGTGTGTTTGTGGGATGATGGGGATGCTATAACACTTAACACGGTGGAAAGATTTCATTGGAAATTGGCCTTTTTATAGCAAAGAAATATTTTTCCTAACTCTTTGGTTGACCACTAAAGCTGAGCGAATCCACTCTTAACCTTCCAGGAGGTGACACTAAATTTGGAGGACAGGAAACAGCTTTATGGTATAGTTTTATAAATTGGTGAAAATTGTGGTAATTTTTTTTACATTATTTACATTATTTACATTATTTACATTTTTTTTTAAAACATTCAAGTTTTAAAACATCGGATAAGCGGGAGAAAATGAGTGAGTGAGTGAGTGAGAGAGAGTTTTAAAACAGATTTTAAAATGTTTAAAAAATCAAAATTAAATGCAGTATTTTTTTTAAATAAAAATGACTCTTATTTTTAAATATATATTATTATTTTATGATTGTTCAGTTTTCTTCTTAAAGGGTAATCGTTTTTTAAAACAGTGGTCATTTCTCATTTATACATTTTTTACATTTAAAAATATATTTTTCGTTTTTGAAGTGATCATTTATGTGTTTTTGTTTGATTGTTTTGTTTGTTTTCAGAAATTCATTACAAATTTTTTCCATATCTTTTTCAAATGGAGCTCCAGTTATTATCATTGTGATGAGAAAATTAAATATATTTTTTTTATTTGTCAGTTTTATAATCACTAATAAGTAATAAAGATTACTACACTATTTAAATGTATAATTATAATTGTTATTTTAAAAGCTTGTCTTTTTACAAACCACTGACACTGGTGGCTCCTTCCACGACTGTATAAGTCGTATATATCACGACTTCATATAAAGCTAAAATATAGCTGTGATAAAAATCAACGACATTAAATAACGACTCAGTCCGTGAACAGTCAGAATGAAGAATTTAACAGCGCTGCAGTATAAACAGGTTTACTGTATTAAACCTTATTCTGCGCATGTTTACGGCTCGTAGTCAAGTGGTGGTGTTTTAAATCTGATTTCTTCTACAGCACCAATGAATTTATGGATAAATCTTCATATCTGCATAGCTGTTTCATGCTGTACCAATACAGCCAAGCTTTATGAGACCTGTCCTCACCCCCACTCCCGGGGAAAGGCATCATGGGCCGGCATCGACCAAAGCCATCTTTTAATGGTCTGAAAAGTTTATGTAGCTTGTCAGAGGGGAAGACGTAAGCGAGACAGAGCCCTACTAAGTCATTATCACAGCTTAAATCTTCATTTTATAGCCTATTATAACTGCAAAAGCAGACTTAGGTAAAATACTTTTTGCTTTTAAATACTGCATCCAGGTTTTTCCTCACAAAACCAGGCTCCATGTTTGAATTTTCGTCTATCGCTTTCTTTGTTACGCCATGTTGAATTCCATCCTGTGTCATTTTCAGGTGAACACAATGCACACAAAATGCCCTCGAGCCATTATTTTGGCACCGTGATTTTCAATATGCAATTACAGCAAGGCTATTTACATCACATATATGTGTATATATATATATATATATATATATATAATGGTAGCAAAAAAACCTCTTTCTAAGTCAGTGCTATTCATCTTTGAATGTTCTCACTGATTTCTTACTGTTCCTCTGGTAAACTAAATAAATTATTCAAACAAAACCTAGCAAGTTTCTGGTAGGATTGTTCAGTTATACAGTAGATACATTAGCACAAATGGCTAAAACAAATGTTAGCATGTGAACAAAAGAAATGTATAAATGAAGCAAAAATGTGAAGCTGGTTAGCTTTGTAACGTTTTACCAGCTTGTTTAGCTAGTCTTATTAGCTAACTAATATATAATCTATATTAGCTAATAAGATGATATTCTTGTGTCAAAAGAAGCACAGGATATTGGGACATCCTTTCCATTCTGCATATTATCATGCTAAATAATGCTCCTGATTTTCCGCTATTGAACAGGGTAAGATTTCAGACATCAGTGTCACTGCTTTTCTTTAAATTTACATTCCCGTTTTTCGCTCGAATGCATGAATTACACAGCATGTATTGTTCCTCCGACACTTCAATACGCTCCATCTCTAAAGGATAGCAGGTTGCATGTGTGTTATTCGCAGCTGCCTGTTTTTTTTTCTGCCAACGGTGTGGAACGAACTGAGAACGCAACACCTCATTACACACTGCTGCTGAATTCAGCCACAAAACACACACACACAGACACACACACAAGTGCACACATCGCTAACTACCTTTCACATCAGCTCATATCACTGAAGCACTGACTTAACTTGATAAAAGGTGCTCAGATTGCTGAAAAAGAGTGTTTTGTTTTATTGTTTTTTTCCCCCTTAAGCGGTAACAAAGGTGCCAATAAATTTGCAATTTAGTTTAGTTATTAAAACCTTTGGCTCGACCCAAGCCAGCTTTCAAATATAGGCCAATATCATCCCTCCCCTTTATCTCCAAGATCCTAGAAAAGGCTGTAGCTCAGTAGTTATGCTCAGACCTACATAGGAATAATATTAATGAAATGTATCAGTCAGGATTTAGGCCTCATCATAGCACAGAGACAGCGCTGGTTAAAGATGTAAATGACCTGTTACTGGTCTCTGATCAGATTGTGTCTCTTTGCTGGTGTTGCTTGATCTTAGTGCAGCTTTTGATACCATTGACCATGTTATCCTACTTCATAGGCTAGAAAGGGACAGCCCTCTCCTGGATCAGGTCTTATTGGACGGATCGATATCGGTTCGTAGATCTAAATGGTGACCACTCTAAACAAACTAAGGTAAGGTTCTGTGTTCGCAAGGTTCTGTTTTAAGCCTATTACTTTTCTCCCTATATATGTTACCCCTTGGTGCAATTATTCGTAAACATGGTACTGGCTTCCACTGTTATGCTGATGACACACAGCTACATGTTTCAGCTAAGTCAGATGTGAGTCAGTAGCTTAATAAGATTGAAGATTGTGTGAAGGACATCAGACAGTGGATGCTTACTAACTTCCTCCTGCTTAACTCTGACAGACAGAAGTGCTTGAACTAGGACAACAGGCAGTCAGAAGGAAGCTTTCTGATTACTGAGTAATTCTGGAAGGTCTTTCTATTACATCATGTACTGTACAGCAGTAAAAGACCTTGGTGTGATTATTGATACCAGTCTCTCATTTGAAGCTCACATAAATAATATCACAAGTGTAGCCTTCTTTCATCTCAGAAATATTGCTAAGATAAGAAATATGATGTCATTACATGATGCAGAAACACTAGTTCATGCATTTGTTACCTCTGTAGGTTGGATTATTGTAATGCTTGACTGTCTAGATTTACATTTACATTTACATTTACAGCATTTGGCAGACGCCCTTATCCAGAGCGACGTACATAAGTGCTTAAATCTCTAACATTGAATACATTAATGCTGGATCACTAAGTTACATACTTAAGATACCATGAGTTTAAAACATTTGTTCAAAGTTACAATGAAAGTGTCAAAGGTGTGTTTTTTTTTTTTTTTTTTTATTTAAATGCAAAAGATAATGAAAGAAGTGCTAGTTGAAGTGTTTCCTGAATAAGTAGGTCTTCAACCGCCGCTTGAAAATAGCCAGTGACTCAGCTGTCCGGACCTCTAGGGGAAGTTCGTTCCACCACCTTGGTGCCAGTACAGAGAAGAGTCTTGTAGTATACTTGCCTCTTACCCTGAGAGATGGTGGAACGAGATCGTTCCAAGAGGAGCATAAACAAGCTCCAGTTAGTCCAGAACGCAGCAGCTAGAGTCCTAACTAGAACCAGAAGATATGAACATATCACCCCTATCTTATCCTCATTGCATTGTCTCCCAGTCAAGTTTCACATTGATTATAAAATACTATTACTAAACGATAAAGCACCTAATGGTCTCACGCCACAGTACCTGAGAGATCCTTTGGTTTTTTTATGATCCGTCAGGCCTACGTCGATTAAAAGGTGCAGGCTATTTGATAGTACCTCAAGTAAAAAAGGCTACAGCAGGGGGTAGAGCTTTTTCTTACAGAGCTCCACAGTTATGGAACAGACTTCCAATTAGTGTTCAGGACTCAGACACAGTGTTTAAATCAAGGCTAAAAACACATTTGTTTAGTCTAGATTTTTATGAATAGCTTTTCTTAGGTAAAGAAGCAGATCTGGAGGGTTCATGGTCATAGAGTGTTTGGTGAACTGGGATGTCTGGATGTCCTTACCACCCTCGCAAGTCGCTCAGGTTTTCAGACTGTGGAGTGTTGGGACGCTTTACATCCCAGGAAGCCCTCATGTCTGTGTCACTAGACTTTTAGTTATGCTGTCATAGCTTGTCTTGCTGCAGTCCCTGTCTGCAATTTGCACACAGATTACATTATCCATCACCTGATTACATCTCTCTCTCTCTCTCTGTCAAGCTCTACTGTATATACCACTCCCGAGCTCCTGGTGTCCTGATCTCCTAACCTGATCATCTCTTCTTACAGTTCTACCCCTGGTTGGAGTCTCGTTTCCCAGGGTCACCATGCCAGGGATTGAT
>NC_083483.1:2065455-2082955 GCF_030014155.1 Tachysurus vachellii | reverse complement strand
CGCCAAGCATTAATACTGCATGGGCATCACACAGGGTTCTGAGGTAAAAAAAGCCTCCACCACACCACCATCCAAACTTCGTCCATCATTCCACGCAGCATAAAACACAGGGAATTATAAAGATCTCAGCCATAACAGGTTTTTTTTCTTCCCCAGAATAATTTTACCCTAAAAACACGAGTATAAAGTAACGAGAGCACAGGAGGAAAGATAAAAATTTTCCTTATCGTTCAGCCTGTAGGGGGAATCAAAGAAGATTTTTTATTCGCCGATAAAAAAAAAGTCTACACACGCCTGTTAAAACTGCAGGTTTTTATGATGATAAAAAAGAAAAAAAAACTCATCTTTTTCTATGATATAGTAAAAACCTAAATCTTTTATATCAAACAACAGCTGAATTCACCCAGATGAATGACGGCCTTGTGGTTTAACCCCAAACGCATTGTTTCTGTAGGATCTTCTTGACATCATCTTGGTTTCATCTGACAAAGAGTTCGCAAAGCAGGTCGCTTTTGAAAGGTATGCATCAAAACAGGGGTAGAAAGGAATTCGGTCCCATGGAACACTGCGAAGTCCACAGCATATCTACTAGCAGTGAAGCATGGTGGTGGCAGCATCATGCTATAGTTCTGATTCTCTTTATCAACAAAGGAACAGCTTCGGACCATGAAGACCAACGTATGGTAGAACTTTATGGGCTTTGTTCTAAAACATATAAAAGCACAATATTTAGTGTAAAAACATGTTATCTAGTGGTGAAACATGGTGGGGGAAGTATGGTGCTGTAGCTGGCTTCAGAAGATTTTAGCATGGCCCAGTCAGAACTAGGTTCTTCATCTGATTAAAAACCAATGGAGTAACTTAGATATAGTAAATTGGTAGCCTCTAATTCAGGGGTGTCAAACTCAGGCCCGCGGTCCAAATTTGTAATTATGTTTTTCACTCTCTCACTCACTCATTTTCTACCGCTTATCCGAACTACCTCGGGTCACGGGGAACCTGTGCCTATCTCAGGCGTCATCGGGCATCAAGGCAGGATACACCCTGGACGGAGTGCCAACCCATCGCAGGGCACACACACACTCTCATTCACTCACGCAATCACACACTACGGACAATTTTCCAGAGATGCCAATCAACCTACCATGCATGTCTTTGGACCGGGGGAGGAAACCGGAGTACCCGGAAGAAACCCCCGAGGCACGGGGAGAACATGCAAACTCCACACACACAAGGTGGAGGCGGGAATCGAACCCCCAACCCTGGAGGTGTGAGGCGAACGTGCTAACCACTAAGCCACCGTGCCCCCCATAATTATATTTATAAGGTGTAATTATATTTGGCCCGCGAGATCATATCAAATGTGCATTACAGCTGGCCTGCTCCGGCTAATACTACAAATCCCAGAATGCCTTGCCACTGTATTGACGCGTAGTCACTAACAGCAAGCGCTCCTCATTCTCTGTTGACAGTCGTTAACAACCGTGCTACAGTCACATCGGGCAAGTTAACTCCACCCTCCACAAAAATGGCCAAACGAAAGATGGACAATAGGAGCTTTCAAGACAGGTGGGAGGCAGATTATCTGTTCACGAATATAAAGGACAGACCTGTTTGTCTTGTGTGCGGAGCTAACGTGTCTGTACCCAAAGAATATAACATAAGAAGACACTAGTCGAAAAGTTGGATTTTCATCGAATGAAATGATTATTTTTGGTGGTTTTGTTGTTGGTTTTGAAAAAGATCCACTTCAAAAAGGAACTTAAAATGATCCAGTGAGAGGCATCATTTATTTATTTATTTAAATAAGAAATGAACACCACTGATGTGTCTTTTATTTCAAATTTAATTTCTTATGTGTTTGTAATATCAAGCTCTGGTTGTTCCAAATCCTGTGTTCAAGCAAAACTAAAGTTTGTTTCCATATGAAAAAGGTTGAACATTACACATCAGTTGCAGTTCATTTTTCAATAAGTATTCAGTTTGGCCCGTGACTTTATCTCAGTTTTATATTCTGGCCCACTGTGACTTTGAGTTGGGGGCACGGTGGCTTAGTGGTTAGCACATTCGCCTCACACCTCCAGGGTTGGGGGTTCAATTCCTGCCTCCGCCTTGTGTGTGTGGAGTTTGCATGTTCTCCCCGTGCCTCGGGGGTTTCCTCCGGGTACTCCGGTTTCCTCCCCCGGTCCAAAGACATGCATGGTAGGTTGATTGGCATCTCTGGAAAATTGTCCGTAGTGTGTGATTGGGTGAGTGAATGAGAGTGTGTGTGTGTGTGCCCTGTGATGGGTTGCCACTCCGTCCAGGGTGTATCCTGCCTTGATGCCCGATGACGCCTGAGATAGGCACAGGCTCTCCGTGACCCGAGGTAGTTGGGATAAGCGGTAGAAAATGAATGAATGAATGAATGAATGAATGAATGAATGAATTTGAGTTTGACACACCTGCTCTAATTCTTTCATCCTTCCATCCTTTCTTCCTTCCTTCCTTCTTTCTTTCTTTCTTTCTTTCTTTCTTTCTTTCTTTCTTTCTTTCTTTCTTTCTTTCCCTCGTGATTAAATTTTTAACAGTGATGATAAATATATCAACTGACATTTTAGGGCTACAGAGAGAAAAAAACTTTTTTTTCATATGCTGTGTTTTGTCCCTCCTGCAAAAGATTGTTTGAATATTTCCAGATTCCGCAGCACTCCACCCGTCTTATTGTTCTTTGTTTGACTGTTTCTGTCAGGTCCGATTTTTTATGAAAGCGATCCTGCTACGGAATCACAGCGCAGCTCTGACAAACTAAATAAAATGAAATTTCATTTATTCTCAGTAAACACGCAATCGTGATGGAGCAGGAAGCGTTTCCATGACAACTCCGTCTCCGTCTCCATGCTGACTCGGTTTTACCAGCGTCCGTATCAATGGAGTGAAGGCGGAGACGCTGGCGTCCAGCTGTGTGAGGTAATATTTTGATGGAGCGCCATGCTACGAGGTTAATTGATGCATATGAGCACAGCTGGGTGTTTTTTTAATGACGGGTTGAGCTCTAAAGCTCAGATAATCTACATTAAAAAAAAACATCCGTTCAGTGTATAGAGTGTTAATATAAAGTGCAATAACACGGCGATGAGCGTGTGGGAGAAATCATCTGTAATGAGTTTTCATGATTCCACCAACCTACACGGCATAAAAGCAGAATGTTTTTTTAGCATGAAAACCATTTACAAAAATACTAATATCTATGTCTTTATTTGTGTTTGTTCAGTTGTCTGAGTTTTGTTGTTGTTTTTGTTGTTTATTTGTTTATTTTACATTTTTTAGCTTGTTAATGGTTGTTAGTTGGTTGGTTTTTATTATTTATTTAATGTTTGGTTGATCGTTGTTTTTTTTTCATCGTTTTGTTTTTTACTTGCTTGCCTTATTTATTTATTTCTTATTTTTTAATTTTGTTCATTTGTTTGTTTTGTTGATTTCTGTTTGTTGTTTGGTAGGTTGTTTTTTTTATTGTAATTTAGTTCATGTTAGATTGTTTTTTTTAGTTGTTTTGTTTATTGTTTGTTTGTTTGTCTGTCCATTGTTAAAAGCATTTTATATTTAATACAAATAAATCTGAATTGAATTGAATTGTTGGCTGGTTGATTGTTTTATTGATTTAATTATTTGTTATGTTTTTTGCTCTTTTATTGTTTTCATTCTTTCTGGTGTCATTTAATTTCTGATGAAATACATACATTATTACATTGGGTGGTGGTTGGGTTTGTTTAGCTATTTGTTTTTTGAATTCTGTATTTGTTTGTGTGAGTGAGTGAGTGGTTGACTACTGTTTGTTTGTTTGATTGATTTTTTTGGTTGTTTAGTTTAACGTTTGGGGGGGCACGGTGGCTTAGTGGTTAGCACGTTCGCCTCACACCTCCAGGTTCGATTCCCGCCTCCACCTTGTGTGTGTGGAGTTTGCATGTTCTCCCCGTGCCTCGCGGGTTTCCTCCAGGTACTCCAGTTTCCTCCCCCGGTCCAAAGACATGCATGGTAGGTTGATTGGCATCTCTGGAAAATTGTCCGTAGTGTGTGATTGCGTGAGTGAATGAGAGTGTGTGTGTGTGTGTGCCCTGCGATGGGTTGGCACTCCGTCCAGGGTGTATCCTGCCTTGATGCCCAATGACGCCTGAGATAGGCACAGGCTCCCCGTGACCCGAGGTAGTTCGGATAAGCGGTAGAAGATGAATGAATGAATGAGTTTAACGTTTGTTTGTTTAGTGGGTGGTTGGTGGTTTTCAGGGAGTTTTTTGTATTTTTTTGTTTTATTGATTTATTTACTTGTTTGGGTTTTTGTGTTTGTTTGTTTGTTTGTTCCTTAACTTGTTTGCACAGCCTTTATATACTTATATATTTAAGTATTTATTTTTAGGGGTTTGGTTGATTGTATGATTTTATTTTGTTTGTTACTGTTTGTTTGTTTGTTTGTTTTATTGTTTGTTTGTTTGTTCAGTCTCAATGTTTTCTGTGATCTAAAATAATGCATAAAAATGCAAATGTTTATTTAGTCAGTGAGTCAGTTTGTTAGTTGGTTATCAATTTGTTTGTTTGTTTGTTTACTTATTAATCAATTGGGGTTAGTGTTTCATTTTAAAGACAATTAATTGCTTATTGTTGTATTGAATCATTCTTGTTCGCTAAGAAGGTTCAGTGAGACCCTTTGTTAGTTGTAAGGTTGTAAGGATAAAGTTCACATTGTAAGGTTTCCTGAGGAGTCTTTTAAGTTTTAAGATGTATATTTTTCTCTCAGTGTATATTACTGTCTTGTGGAGTAAATATTACATATTTGTGAAACAACAATGGCTGCGTATCCATCAGCACACTGACAGAAAAAGCCCACGCAGCCAAACTCCCCGAGGTGGAATTAACTCTTACGCTCTTCATTTGTGCACCTTGATGAGTCATAGAAATGAAAGTGTTGCCATCAGCAGGACTTCATATTTTTTTTTTTTTCCTTTTCTTAACCGCAGCTTCCACGTGAAATTATTCCCGAGAGGATCGATTGCTGTGGTTCTTTTTTTTGGACGCAAGCAGAAAGTTCATAAGCGAGATGGAACTGTAGCTCTCAGCTTTATGGTGCGATTGACTATCAGCTCCCCAAGCTCTTGCAAAGTCCTCCGCCTGCAGAGTTTATGCTTTCATTTCCTCTGAGCCATCATCAACATCAACATCATCATCATCCTCGATGGAGTCACTAACAAACCATCCCGGGTTTAATGCACCCTCAGGGTTGAAGGATGCGGAACTCGATTGTGACTTTCGGCTCCATTCCAGTTATTAATCCTGATGTGAAAAACAATTATTACATGATGGCTTTTTTAAATATGAACCGTGTATAAACATTTATGGTTGCGATATTTCAGCTGTCAAAACAAGCTGACTAGCTACTAAATTAGCCACTAGCGACTGTGTATATTTGACTACAAAGCTAATTTTAACCATGACATATTAAAAACAGAAATGCAATCATCCAAATTCCCTTTTCAATAGAAAAGAAAAATGGTCGAATAGGCTTTATGCTCACGGATGCTAATGCCTTAATCTGGAATGGTGATGGAGTTCCACGCTAGCAGGAGTGAGAAAGACTTGGGAAAGGTTATCAGGGTAACCTTATTTAACCTTCATCTTGGAAGGTGTGTGGAAGCATAACGCGGGAAAAGAGCACAGAGAAAATCCTATTTGTTCAGGTTTATATTGTTTTCAGAAGGCATTTATATATTTATATATTTATTTATATCAGAATGAAATATAGGAAATGCCTTTTGTGGCTAAGGCTAAGTAACTAGAATAATTATCGCTTTCCTTTTTCTTCACATCTTTAAAACCATTATCTTTTAAATAAATAGACCAAATTTTAGAACGTCTAATGAATGATTGTGATTTAGTTGCATTTTATTCCAAATTTCATGACTTTTTTATGAACAAGGAGTATCACGTTCTCAGCAGGATTCAAATTAAGTTCCTGAGCTACGCAGGAAAAGTACCTTGTATGGATACGCAAGTGAATAAGCTGATTTTCTGAGATTCTGTTTAAATGATTAACATTAATCAGAAAGTAGATATTTGTTTTGTAGATATCGTCTAGACCAAAACACTGAAAAAAAAACATGGGATAGAAAATGCGATCTGAATAAAAAGAAAGAAAGTACGTTTTCATTCTTTCCTGTGATGGATTGAATACGGCGCCTCGCTCGAGCCTGCTCACATGTACAGAAAGATTTGATATGTACAAAACATCTGATTTGATCAACAATAATTCGATCATCACACTTTCAGGCACTTAAGAAATCTGATAATGGTTTGAAAAAAACTCTAGAACTGCTCGAGTCAGTCAATAATCAGGTTTCTTTCGTTATAAGAAGCAGAGCTTTCAGCTTAAACTGCATTTCCCTTAGTGAGGTTAAAGTGTTCATATAAAGAAGGTTAATTATTTTATCCTCTAAGTAGCAGAGCAGCTCTGAGAAACGCTGCGTGTTTTTAATTTACACACAATGTAAGGATCTTGTTTCTTTTTGTACACAATGCGCAGGTGAGGAAAAAAACGGATTACATGTGTATATGAGCTCAAGCCCCGAAGACTTTATCAATTTTTTTGAAATCTAAGAAACTATCTCTTGACCTGATGAACTTATTATGGTATGCAAGAGCACTCATATACCACAGGAACCACATAGCAACCACTTGGGATGTGATATGTGAAAGCAAACACCTAGCAACACCCTAGCAACTTCTACATTTCAGTACAATTCTGATTCATTTATATCAAACTTTTAACTAGTGATATTTTCACAACACAGCTTTACAGCTTTATACCTGGGCACCATTAAACCATAGTAACCAATCGCTACGAATCACACTAGGGATACCAAACACTGTATGAACCAATTAGAATGCAATAGCAACTATTAAGTATCACTCTTGCATCCACTTGCCATACCAAAACAACCAGCTAGTAATATTTTAGCAACCACTTAGGATACCATAGTAACCAGCTAGCAATACCCTAGCAACCATATAGGATACCATAGCAACCAGCTAGCAATACCCTAGCAACCATATAGGATACCATAGCAACCAGCTAGCAATACCCTAGCAACCATATAGGATACCACAGCAACCAGCTAGCAATACCTTAGCAACCATATAGGATACCACAGCAACCAGCTAGCAATACCCTAGCAACAACTTGGTGTTCCATAGCAGCAAATAGCAACATCCTTCCAGCCACCAGGAAAACCATAGCAACCAGCTAGCAATCTGGTATTTTACACAATTAGATAATGACCATGATTGTATGTAGACAAACAGATAGATAGATAGATAGATAGATAGATAGATAGATAGATAGATAGATAGATGATAGATAGATAGATAGATAGATAGATAAGTACCTTGATATCTTTTTGTAAATTTTGTAAATCAAAATAATAATTCCAAAGTTTTGGTAAATTTCCTACATATTTAGTCATTTTCCTTTTTTCTTGTCACGTGTCCAAGTCAGGTGAAAAACAAATATCTGCTGTAATACTATTTATGATGTCCTTTACAACATTCCCCAAATCCTCAAGCAGCTGCATCACATTAATGTTAATAACAGTGCAGGCTCTGAGTCATGAATCATTAACTCATCCCAAATGTCATTTGCCCCAAAGCATACCTGCTATACAAAGGTATTGATTTGCATAAATTAGCATGTACTTAACAAGCTATCGATAATAGATTGTGAATGTTTCAAGCCTGGATATTTAGCAGACTTATTAAACTAATTGAATCCACACACCGTTTTTGATATCGCACTAACAATATAATAATAATAATAAAGTGCAAAACAATACTATGTGCTGGATCAAGTGCTATTCTAAAGTAGGGCAGTAATATAATCCTATTAGATTCCTGTTAGAAGTGGATTTACCAGCCAGTCTTTTACTTTTTTATGATAGTCTTAATTTAGTTTTAAATGATCTCTATCTTAATGTTAAATCATATTATGTTTGAGGAAAAGGACAAAAAATACCTCTGAATATAATATAATATAATATAAGAATATTTCCTTCTTCGGTCAGAATTTTCCCGTTTTTTGTTTTTTTTCCCCAGGATTTCTTCTGGTCTAGAAATGCTTTAGAGAAATTTAAGAAAATTCTGGACTCAAAGGAAGAAGAGACAAAGCACAGGTACTAGACAGATGGAACAAGGCAAATGTGTCAAGTGGTCCAATGTTGGTGGGCATTCCACTGCCAGTCTGGTCACCCCTTTCCTGCTGAAATGCCATGTGTAAAGCTCAGTGCCAGGGCGGCAGGCCAAGCTAGCGGAGCATAATAACAGGATTACACCACTCTGGGATACCGGGTTGTGTACGATCACATGAACACACTTCAGCTGTATCATGCAATATTAATAGATTTATTTTTATTTATATAAATTTGATTCAAATACAAAAAAAAACTCACTTGAGAAGAAAATGCATCACGTGAAAAAAATGAATCAAATTAATGAATCATGTGAAAAGAAATGAATCACTTAGTGGGGAAAAAACACATAGGAAAATAATAGCTGTAAGACTGAATTATTTATATTAATGAGTCATGTGAAAATAAATGAATCAAATAGATAAAACTCAGAAGAAGAAAATGAATCATGTGAAGAAATAATTTATCTTTTTTTTTAAATCATAGGAAGCGAATAATGAAAATTAACGACAGAAATGAACAAATAGTCTGAAAATAAATAAATCAAATTTTAAAAAATCATTTAAGGAGAAATGAGTAATGTGAAAATAAATCATGAGTCATGAAAATATTTTTTTATTTGAAATCACGTGTGAAAATAAAAATTTGCGTGTCAAAATTCCCATAAAATAAATGAATCATGAAACATCGTAGATTAGAAAATAAATGATTCATGTGAAAAAGGAAAAAAAAAAATGAAAAAAAAAAAAATAAATGAATCATGAATCATGTTAAAATCCTGCATCAAAAATGTAGAAACGCACATCGTGGAAAATTGTGGAAAATCATGGAATTTTTTTTTTAAGTAATCATGTGAAAATGTGAGAAGGATCACATGAAGTAACGTGGCTTCAAAACTCAGATGTGTGTCTTTCTCTTGTGTAAGCTAAGATAAGACTGAAAGGGTTATGTAATAAAAAAGCAGACAGTTTCCTTTATAGAGTCTTTAATTTTTTCCCATGAGCTCTGGACTCGAGGCTAGAAAAAGACCCACAGCTTAGATGTTAAAATTATGCCTTTAGTATATTAAACCTTCAAAAGATCATCATGACGACTCGGAGGAAAAAGAGGAAGTCTTTCTAACAATCGCTATCACTGGGGTATTCATGAGATTCACACAGCTCACATGCACACAGGATGTAGATGAAAGAAGTGTGATACACACACACACACTCACACACACACACACACCTTCTAAACCGCACGTCGTGTTCCTACCAGGAACATGAATAATTCAAAATGAGACGGAAAGCTGAAAAGTGCAAAAAAAAAAATGTCCATGATTCCACAGATGATGGGGTAAAAGAAAGATGAGAAAAAGCATAACGTGTGGGGTGGGGTTGGGGGGATGGGGGTTACACAATCCTCTTATCTCATTACATGCATAAAGTCAGTGAGATCATGCTTATAGCTGATTTTATTTCCATGCCTATAATACTTCCAGAATCTGTGTGTGTGTGTGTGTGTGTACTGAGGGCATGATTTATGCTGTCTAGATGATGTCATTTTTATATGGAAAGGTGCACTTCACTCCAGTTTGGTTGATTGAGTGTTTTGTCATGGCGAGCTGCCAGACGTGACTGATTGCTTTTTCAATAACACAAATGACCTGTCATATATTTTTCTGTCCATTTAGACGTATTAACATGTGCGAGACATGACGTGAGTGTTGGTATGTGTGAAACGTAGAGTGTGAGTGTTGTGACTGCTGTACGTCCGAGACGTGAAATGGCGTGACATGGCGTGACTTCCGTGTGTACGAGACGTGACGTGAGCGCTGGTACCGTATGTACAAGACGTGAAGTGTGTGTGTTGTGACTGACATACATACTAGACGTGACGTGATCTGAGTGCTGATGTGAGTACTCTGTTGTGCGTACAAGACCTGACGTGACGCATGTACGAGACGTGAAGTTGTTCACCGACACTTTAACCAGAAGTAAATCACTATCTGTATAATGCACACTAACACACACACTAACACAATCACACACAGTAACACTAACACTTTTATGCACACTAACACACACACTAACACAATCACACACAGTAACACTAACACTTTTATGCACACTAACACACACACTAACACAATCACACACAGTAACACAATCACTCTAGGACACATTCTATAATACACACACACACTAACACACACTAACAGTGGCACACTAACACACAAACAGTGACACACTAACACACAAACTAACAGTGACACACACACTAACATTGACACACTAACAGTGACACACTAACACACACAAACACAGACACATTAACACACACTAACAGTGACACACACACTAACACACAAACAGTGACACACTAACACACACACACTAACACACACTAACACACACTAACAGTGACACTAACACGCACTAACAGTGACACACTAACACACTAACACACACAAACAGTGACAAACTAACACACACACTAACAGTGACACACACACACTAACAGTGTCACACTAACACACACTAACAGTGACACTCTAACAAACACACTAACACACTAACAGCGGCACTCTAATACACACACTAACAGTGACACACTAACACACACACTAACACACACAAACACACTAACAGTGACACACTAACACACACTAACACACACACTAACACACTAACAGTGGCACTCTAAAATAAACTAACACACACTAACAGTGACACACTAACACATTCACACACACACTCTTCATACAGACGAATACTTAATTATGTGTTAATAAGCTATTTAAAAGATCAGTATACATTTTTTTCAGTGTATAATTAAGGATTCGTTTAACATTTTCTTCGTTTTATTGAAGAAATAAAATGAAACATAAAGCTAGAAACCCGGTGTTGTTTGTGTCGGTCTGCTTTACGGCACAGACACGAGCACAAACCTGAACTCAATGAACTCGCGACGTCGGGTTTTTTCCTTTTATACACCGCTCCGATATAGCTCCCTGTGCAGGGACATGATTGACAGTTTATTGTCCAATCCGCTTGTACTATTCTTTGTAACACCTCCTCTCATCAGCATGTGGCTCCGCCTCCTGCACTTGTCCAGCTATACGGTTCCAACCCCCATTTCTTCCTTATATGGTCACGCACTGCGAGCTGAGTGGCAGGTGCGCGCGTGCCTCCTCTCTGCCCGTCCAGTCGGTCCGCACGAGGCGCCCGGTTCGCGTTTCCTCCATCACCGGAGCGCGTTTCCTCCATCAGCTCTTCTGTTATCTCCGATAACTTTCACCGTCTTTTCTCCGTTTATATTAACGATATACTCTTTTATTTATTTCTTTTTTTAAATAAGAATAAATAAACAAAACAAACCACTGAGCTATTTAGGGTTTATTTTAGGTCAAAGGAGAAAAGTAATAATGAATGTTCTCGCGGGGCTGTGAGGAGATTGTTTCCTTGGATTTGTGGCGTTAGCATCATCAGGACCATCCTCAGGAGCATCTTCAGGAGCATCATCAGGACCATCTTCAGAAGCATCATCAGGACCATCATCAGGAGCATCATCAGGACCATCATCAGGAGCATCTGCAGGACCATCCTCAGTAGCATTATGGACGTCCTGGCCAACTACAGCATCTTCCAGGAGCTCCAGCTCGTGCACGACACGGGCTATTTCTCAGCTCTGCCGTCTCTTGAGGAAAACTGGCAGCAGGTAGGAACTTATAATACTTTATTTTTCGTCCTCAGCATCCACTTTTCCTCCCACTTCTTCATTCAGCATCAGCAACTTGTACAGAGATGCTGAGAGTCGAACACATGCACGCTGTAGTGTGTTCATCTAAGCTAAATTAAAGAGGGTGTGAAGAACACACACTATCGCAATGTAATACACACTATCGCAATGTAACACACTAAATTACTGTAACCCACACTAATGCACTGTAACACACACTAACTTACTGTAACACACATTAATGCACTGTAACACACTCTGATGCACTGTAACACACAAATGCACTGTAACACACTCTAACTTACTGTAACACACACTAATGCACTGTAACACACACTAACTTACTGTAACACACATTAATGCACTGTAACACACACTAACTTACTGTAACACACACTAATGCACTGTAACACACACTAACTTACTGTAACACACACTAATGCACTGTAACACACTCTGATGCACTGTAACACACAAATGCACTGTAACACACTCTAACTTACTGTAACACACACTAATGCACTGTAACACTCTGATGCACTGTAGCACACACTAATGCACTGTAACACACTCTAACACACTGTAACACACACTAATGCACTGTAACACACTCTAACACACTGTAACACACTCTAATTTACTGTACAACACACTAACGTACTGTAACACTGAAACACACTCTAACACACTGTAAGACACACTAATGCACTGTAACACACTCTAACTTACTGTAACACACACTAATGCACTGTAACACTCTGATGCACTGTAACACACACTAATGCACTGTAACACACTCTAACACACTGTAACACACACTAATGCACTGTAACACACTCTAACTTACTGTAACACACACTAATGCACTGTAACACTCTGATGCACTGTAACACACACTAATGCACTGTAACACACTCTAACACACTGTAACACACAAATGCACTGTAACACACTCTAACTTACTGTAACACACACTAATGCACTGTAACACTCTGATGCACTGTAACACACACTAATGCACTGTAACACACTCTAACACACTGTAACACACACTAATGCACTGTAACACACTCTAACGCACTGTAACACACTCTAACTTACTGTAACACACACTAATGCACTGTAACACACTCTGATGCACTGTAACACACACTAATGCACTGTAACACACACTAACGCACTGTAGCACACACTAACGCACTGTAACACACACTAACGCACTGTAACACACTCTAACGCACTGTAACACACTCTAACGCACTGTAACACACACTAATGCACTGTAACACACTCTAACGCACTGTAACACACACTAATGCACTGTAACACACTAATTAAGTTAGAGTGTGTTTGATAGTGTGATGTATGTTGCAGTGCTACAGTGTTATTTTTGTACAGTGTTTTAAGTGCATTCATGTGTGTTACAGTGTGTTATTGTCCATTGCAATGTGTTACAGTGTGTTAAAGTGTTCTACAGTGCAGTAGTGTGTGTTGCAGTGCGCTAGAATGTGTTACAGTGCATTAGTGTGTGTTACAGTGGGTTGGTGTGTTACAGTGTGTTAAAGTGTGCTATGGTGCCTTAGTGTGTGTTACAGTGCGTTAGAGTGTGTTACAGTGCATTAAAGTGTGTTACAGTGTGTTAGAGTGTTATACAGTGCATACTAACACACTTTCTAATACATACTAACACACTCTCTAATACACACTAACACACTCTCTCTAGTACACACTAACACACTCTCTAGTAGACACTTACACTCTCTCTAATACACACTAACACACTCTCTAGTAGAACACTAACACACTCTCTAATATACACTAGCACACTTTCTAATACCCACTAACACTTTATCTAGTACACACTAACACACTCTCTAATACACACTAACACACTCTCTAATACACACTAACACTCTCTAATACACACTAACACTCTCTCTAGTACACACTAACACACTCTCTAATACACACTAACACACTCTCTAGTAGAACACTAACACACTCTCTAATACACACTAGCACACTTTCTAATACACACTAACACTCTATCTAGTACACACTAACACACTCTCTAATACACACTAACACACTCTCTAATACACACTAACACTCTCTCTAGTACACATTAACACACTCTCTAGTAGACACTAACACACTCTCTAATACACACTAACACTCTCTAGTAGAACACTAACACACTCTCTAATACACACTAACACTCTCTCTAATACGCACTAGCACACTTTCTAATACACACTAACACTCTCTCTAGTACACACTAACACTCTCTCTAATACACACTAACACTCTCTCTAGTACACACTAACACTCTCTCTAATACACACTAACACACTCTCTAATACACACTAACACTCTCTAGTAGAACACTAACACACTCTCTAATACACACTAACACTCTCTCTAATACGCACTAGCACACTTTCTAATACACACTAACACTCTCTCTAGTACACACTAACACTCTCTCTAATACACACTAACACTCTCTCTAGTACACACTAACACTCTCTCTAATACACACTAACACACTCTCTAATACACACTAACACTCTCTAATACACACTAACACTCTCTCTAGTAGACACTAACACTCTCTCTAGTACACACTAACACACTCTAGTAGACACTAACACTCTCTCTAATACACACTAACACACTCTCTAATACACACTAACACTCTATATAGTACACACTAACACACTCTAATACACACTAGCATACTCTCTAATACACACTAACACTCTCTCTAGTACACACTAACACTCTCTCTTATACACACTCAAACTCTCTCTAGTACACACTAACACACTCTCTAGTAGACACTAACACTCTCTCTAATACACACTAACACTCTATCTAGTACACACTAACACACTCTCTAATACACACTACCATACTCTCTAATACACACTAACACTCTCTCTTATACACACTCAAACTCTCTCTAGTACACACTAACACACTCTCTAGTAGACACTAACACTCTCTCTAATACACACTAACACTCTATCTAGTACACACTAACACACTCTCTAATACACACTACCATACTCTCTAATACACACTAACACTCTCTCTTATACACACTCAAACTCTCTCTAGTACACACTAACACACTCTCTAGTAGACACTAACACTCTCTCTAATACACACTAACACACTCTCTAGTAGAACACTAACACACTCTCTAATACACACTAACCCTCTCTCTAATACACACTAGCACACTTTCTAATACACACTAACACTCTCTCTAGTACACACTAACACTCTCTCTAATACACACTAACACTCTCTCTAGTACACACTAATACACTCTCTAATACACACTAACACACTCTCTAGTAGACACTAACACTCTCTCTAATACACACTAACACACTCTCTAATACACACTAACACTCTCTAATACACACTAACACTCTCTCTAGTACACACCAACACACTCTCTAGTAGACACTAACACTCTCTCTAATACACACTAACACACTCTCTAATACACACTAACACTCTATCTAGTACACACTAACACACTCTCTAATACACACTAACACACTCTCTAATACACACTAACACTCTCTCTAGTACACACTAACACACTCTCTAATACACACTAACACTCTCTAATACACACTAACACTCTCTCTAGTACACATTAACACACTCTCTAGTAGACACTAACACACTCTCTAATACACACTAACACACTCTCTAGTAGAACACTAACACACTCTCTAATACACACTAACACTCTCTCTAGTACACACTAACACTCTCTCTTATACACACTCAAACTCTCTCTAGTAGACACTAACACTCTCTCTAATACACACTAACACACTCTCTAGTACACACTAACACTCTATCTAGTACACACTAACACACTCTCTAATACACACTAACACTCTCTAATACACACTAACACTCTCTCTAGTAGACACTAACACACTCTCTAATACACACTAACACACTCTCTAGTAGAACACTAACACACTCTCTAATACACACTAACACTCTCTCTAGTACACACTAACACTCTCTCTAGTACACACTAACACTCTCTCTAATACACACTAACACACTCTCTAGTACACACTAACACTCTATCTAGTACACACTAACACTCTCTAATACACACTAACACTCTCTCTTATTCACACACAAACTCTCTCTAGTACATTACACATTAAAACTCACTATGTACAAATGCTAGTACACACATTTACACACACAACCAATCTAACACATACTGGCCTTATAAATACACTAACACACTGTTTTACACACTAGCACATGCTAAAATTCTCCCAAAAACACTAATTCTATCACAATCACTAGCACTCAAACACACTCTCTAAAACCAACACAGTCTCTACTAACACACTTTCTAACACAGTAACACACTCTAACTCTTTTAGCATGTAACAGATGTCAATGTATAAAGTTAATTCTTAATATTCTTTATAAAGTTAATTTGTATTAACCCTTTAATTCCAAAGTCACGTGTTGGAAATAAGCTCCGCCCCTTGCACACATGGTCAGGTGTTAAGCGGTTATCATTAAATGTTAATAATGTTACAGTATAATGTGTGTTTTATCTAAACATTTTTAAACACATATAGAAATAAGATGAGCTCCTGGGACTCTGTAAAGACTATTTCAGGCCATTGTGAAAGGGTGTTGTGTCTATTTTTGGCTCTGACTGGAAGTCAAAGCGTCTTTTGTTCTCCCTGCATCCATTTCAGTCCGTCCTGTTATTTTTAGATCTCTGAAATCTTGCTGTGGCTGCAGTAACGTGCTGAGGAGACACACGAGCACCTGAGAGGTTTCAGGCCCAGAAGCAGATCTGCTTTAATAAAACACTACAGGAAAAAATGTTACGTCTAAAAACGAGAACCAATTTATAATTATTATCGTTTTAAAAAAAACACAGTTTCTTCGTATTCTAGCATCTTCTGAATTATCTCGTTGCGTTCCTGTTGGCACTCTTCCTCTTCCACGCCAGTCCTCATTTAGCCATTTTTCACGTTTCGATCCGACATTGACTTCTTTTCAGCTGTTACAGTATTGAATAGATCTTGTAACCGATATGGTAATGACTTCCCCTGCGTCTCTACTGATTAGCTCTGAGCTTGCGCAGCACTTTCTGTATTCGGCAGGCTCGTGTTTATTCTGCCGAAGGAATAGGATCAGGAACATTCTTCTTCTTCTTCTTCTTCTTCTTCTTCTTCTTCTTCTTCTTCTTTTTCTTCTTCTTCTCCTTTTCTTCTTCTACTTCTTCTGATAAAGATATAAGCTTGAGCTATAAGGTTGAAATTCGAAGTGAGCACCGAAACCTGACTCACAGGATTAAATATTGTTGGTTGTGAAGCTCAATACTCAATAAGTTTCAGTTGTTGAGCACACGAGCGGAAAAAAAGGAAGACGTCGTTTTGCATATGAATTAGACATGCATCAGATAAGAAAAGAAATAACAGTTTGACTTCCCGTCACTCCACCGAATCTTACTCTTCTTCTTTCGCAATAAACCAGTCGAGTCGATGGAGTCG
>NC_083483.1:2050455-2060455 GCF_030014155.1 Tachysurus vachellii | reverse complement strand
CTATCAGAGCGCTAGTTTTTATTGCTAATTACCCAGCCGTCCCCCCTCGGCACTAAAACAAGCTTAGAGCATTAAAATACAAGAGCAGCAAAAAAAAAAAAAAACAGGTTTATCTGCTCATAAAAATGTGCTGCGGCCCACGTTTGTGTGAGTGTGGGTCCGTGTGATTCCTTAATTGGTGTTATGTCACAGGAGCTACATCGCTAGCGCTTAGTTATCAAAGTAAAGCAGGCGATGCTCCCTTTGAAACAAGATATTAGCCGTTTCAAACAAGCTGAGGAGATGGCGTGCAGAGGTAGCCACAGCCGGAGATAAGCACGCCCATCATCTATTTATTACCATCCAGCATCAACACAGGAGACGAGAAATTTCCTGATATTAAGTCGAGGTTGTTGTTTTATTCTATGGTCCCCTCCCGCTTTATTAACGCTTTTGCCAACAGCTTGTTCAGGATCCATTTCACGAGTGCCAGCTTTGCTTTTTTACGGGTGCTTAGGAGTGTCAGCAGGCATTAGGCTGCATTTACTACAACGGCAATGACTGTGTGGAAACAAAAAGCTGAATGGCAGTCAAACTGACATGTTCTTTGTCGTTGGCTAACACCAGAACGAACACCAGTTCACACTGTTCCCAAATACGAACAATCCTGAAGATCCTAACCAGGTAGTTACTAAGGATGCAGTAAATGCATCATGTAACACATTAACAAGAACATTGTCTTCATTTGTCCTGCAAGCTTCATATCTGACCTCTCACCTGAAGTCGTGGCCTAATGGTTAGAGAGTTTGACTCCTAAACCTAAGGTTGTGGGTTTGAGTCTCAGCACCGAACAAGGCACAGAACCCCCCCAACTGCTCACCGGGCACCGCAGCATAAACGGCTGCCCACTGCTCCGGGTGTGTGTTCACGGTGTGTGTGTGTTCACTGCTGTGTGTGTGTGTGTGCACTTTGGATGGGTTAAACGCAGAGAATGAATTCTGAGTCTGGGTCACCGTACTTAGCCGTATGTCACGTCACGTCACCTGCTCTTAAATAAAGCCAAAACACAACTACACGACTTTTATGATGATTTTGTTGTTTTCCTACGTTCAGTCTCAAAGTCTACTGTCAGCCTCTAGTCCATGGTAGCAGTTCTTCAACTCAAACCTTGACACCGTGTCTTTCTGGAGCTTGCATTGTGAACAGGGGCAGTGACAGATCTGTGGCCTGTTGAGTTCCAGTAATCAAACAGCACAAAAAAGCCAGTCTTATCTTGAAAGGGCTGGTGTCGGTGCAGGTTTTCTTTCCAACCAAACAAAAAACAAACCCAAAGATTACTAAAGAACGACAGGTGAAATCAGAAACAAACCCTGTACCCACACAGATCCTTCAAGGACAGGATTGGACACTCCTGGTCTAGACAATTGTGCGCTTCATTCTTTCTGGCGACAGTTTGGGGACAAACCGCACGAGGTTCTGATGGTCAGGAGTCCAAATCCATGCCACAGTCAAGAGTCTCTTTCTGTGGACCTTAACAACTCTACAAGTTTATTCAACTGTATGATTGTGTGTAAAAACCCAGTCTAGAGTCTCTGGTGATGAAATCACACCCGCACTATCTTTTACCATCCCCCCAATTTATTGATTTTTGTGTCTTATTGATTACCTGTCAGCCAGCTGGCAATAAGCCTCCTCCTTAACATGCTGGCAGAGGTTCATTTGTCCACATATGTGTGTGTGTGTGTCCACCTCTTGGCCTAAGTTTAACATTACAGATCGATGAGCTATTGCAGGACTGGACGAATGAGCCTCTCCTGTCCATCAGTCTACAGCAGGCATGCCCACATTCAGTTGTTGATCAAACGTCTACCGAGCGCTCGAGTAAGAACCCCGACTAGGGGGAAACCATACTGTGGAGGAATTATCTATCCCTCCTTCTATCCATCTATCATCTGTTTGACATCAATTTTAGTAGATCTTGTGATTCTTGTCCTGTCTGTTTTACCTGCAGGAAAAATGAATAAAAATGGAGAAATGCCCTTCTTGTATTGCACTAAACTGATATGCACTTAGTATAGACAGGCCAAGATAAACCAGTCGTTATATTTACAGGGAACATGGAGGTGGGTTGGGGGATGGTGGTTGGACATCCATATATTAGAGACGAATTCGATTCTGTTGGCATTTTCGGTAACAATATCCTCAGAATGTCAAGGCCTCTGGGTGAACAGTGACCGAAAAGTGAGATAAGAAGGAAAAAGAGCAGCCAATTGGACCTTGCTTCAGCAAAACCATGTGCCCTTTCTCTTTCTCTCTCTCTCTCTCTCTCTCTCTCTCTCTCTCTCTCTCTCTCTATCTAACACTAACCCACACCCCGCAACACACTACCTGATCCAGCTGACCACCAACTTGATACTTAAGGCCTTATTACGTTTACATTTGCCCCACATTAGTGATTAGTGATGTGACATACAGCTAAGTATGGTGACATAATTTGTTCTCTGCATTTAACCCATCCAAAGTGCACACACACCAGTGAACACACACACACACCGTGAACACACACCCGGAGCAGTGGGCAGCCATTTATGCTGCGGCGCCCGGGGAGCAGTTGGGAGGGTTCGGTGCCTTGCTCAAGGGCACCTCAGTCGTGGCCGGCCAGAGACTCGAACCCACAACCTTAGAATTAGGAGTCAAACTCTCTAACCATTAGGCCACGACTTCCCCCACATCTCTGGGGTTGAGGGATTGAATCCCGATTCGATCGTCAGGGAGTTTCCTCTCCAAGTCCAAGGATATGCATTGTAGGTTGTACATTGTGTGGAAATGAGTGTGGTTGTGCCCTACAATGGGTTGGCACCCCATCTTGGGTGTCACAAGTCTTGTGCCCCGAGTCCCCTGGGATAGACTCCAGGTTCCCTGTGACCTTGTGTAGGACAAGCGGTCCAGAAAATGGATGCAGAGTTTATGAAGCAATGCCATACAAACAGAGAGAGAAATAGCGAGAAAAAGTACTTCATTCTACTATACCATGCTTTACGTCTTCCTGCAATAAGGCTGACATTCTTAATGATATTTTAACATCAGGATATTCCATGAGCACGAAGTTTAATAGTTATGGACGTATCATGTTTATGCGCCTGTTTGTAATTCCGTGCCAACATTAAAAAGTTCTTTTATAGCCGACCGCATCGCAAACACACACATTACATTTCATTCCATTAGCAAAGACGGCGCAGCTAAACAGAAGGTGTAATATATCAAATCAGCGATGGGAGCATAGCTAGGGGAAATAAAACAGACAAACAAATGAATACACAATTGAGTGTTACAGTAAGACGGAAGAGCAAACAGGACAGACTCAGCCGAGGAAAAACGAGAGCGTGATTCTTGGAACAAAAAAAACGTAGCGAGTGTGTGTTTTATTGCCGAGTGTTTGTCTTGTCTTCAGAACCTTCATAATGACTCTGTTACTTAATTGTTTTTCCTCAGTTGTGAAACATTTGGATGTGCGTAGAAAAAGTAGTGCATCAACACATTCATTCATTCATCTTCTACCGCTTATCCGAACTACCTCGGGTCACGGGGAGCCTGTGCCTATCTCAGGCGTCATCGGGCATCAAGGCAGGATACACCCTGGACGGAGTGCCAACTCATCGCAGGGCACACACACACACACACACTCTCATTCACTCACACAATCACACACACTAGGGACAATTTTCCAGAGATGCCAATCAACCTACCATGCATGTCTTTGGACTGGGGGGAGGAAACCGGAGTACACGGAGGAAACCCCCGAGGCACGGGGAGAACATGCAACCAACCCTGGAACCCCCAACCCTGGAGGTGTGAGGCGAACGTGCTAATCACTAAGCCACCGTGCCCCCCTGCATCAACACATTAGTGTGTTTATTTGGGCAGATCCAAGAATCGTAAGAAGAAGTCAGTTAGAAAATCTTTAGCAAAGGTCATAACACTCGCAGGCACATTCAGTACAAGTCGCGAACCTTTTAACTACGCACGATGGCTGCAACCGTGTGGCGCAGTACCATCTTTAATAGCAGTCTTCTGGATTTTCTAGATTCATAACTACTTTCGGTTTTCGATTTAAATGCAGCGGAGAAGAGATTCAGTGCTTGGTGATGTGCTTGAAACCGCTCAACATTTTCCACTTGGGAAAACCTGATGGACAGAGATGTTTCAGTTCTGACATGCAATCGAGTGGACGTCACTTTAAATCCCTCAGATACTTTATTTCTTAAAGTAATTCAAATGACACTCAAAAGTCACGTGTCAGGTATAAGCCGAGAGAGCAGAGAAAGGACTAGAACAGGAGCTAGTGGGGCGGACGTAAGTTCCTCTTTCTCTTAGTCTTCCATTCTCTGTTCCATCTGTCTGTCTATATGCTTATCGAACTCTCCTTGCCACTGCGTCCCTTTCGTTCTCTCTCTTTTCTCGTTCTGTTTTCCTTCTCTCCTTCTCTCTCCCTCCCTCAGCAGGTAATTCAGGTCAGTTGTGTTTTTTCAGCTCCAGAGAGCTCCAGTCGCCGCTGTGTAATCAATCACGGTCTAACCATCTATCTCTGAAGACCTGCTGAGGCAAATAACATGCCAGAGAGAGAGAGAGAGAGAGAGAGAGAGAGAGAGAGAGAGAGAGAGAGAGAGACAGAGAGAGAGAGAGAGAGAGAGAGACAGAGAGAGAGAGAGAGAGAGAGAGAGAGAGAGAGAGAGAGAGAGAGAGAGAGAGAGAGACTTCATCAGTGGGTCAGGGAAGTGGACACACATAACCATTCGTCATTGCCATCATGCAGCACAACTGGGACTGAGTTTAGATTGTGGAAAGACTGATTCTTCATCTTTTTTTTCTGCTGTATTATTTTATGTCGAGGGACCGTGACAGACTGTGGTGTGTTAACCAGTGAACTGAGCTTTTTTACACATTTGTTTGTGGAAATTGAGGAAAACTAAAGAGAGCAGACCATCAGATGTGTGTTATATATGTGTTACCTTAAATATCATCTCTGGGTCTGTTAAGTTCACATGAAATATCACCTTTATCTCTCAGGGATCTTGTTGTTCAAGTTTCTCTCTCTCTCTCTCTCTCTCTCTCTCTCTCTCTCTCTCTCTCTCTCTCTCTCTCTCTCTCTCTGTCTCTATCTCTCTCTCTCTCTCTCTCTCTGTCTCTCTCTGTCTCTCTCTCTCTCTCTCTCTCTCTCTCTCTCTCTCTCTCTCTGTCTCTCTCTCTCTGTCTCTCTCTCTCTCTCTCTCTCTCTCTCTCTCTCTGTCTCTCTCTCTCTCTGTCTCTCTCTCTCTGTCTCTCTCTCTGTCTCTCTCTCTCTCTCTCTGTCTCTCTCTCTGTCTCTCTCTCTCTCTCTCTCTCTCTCTCTCTCTCTCTCTCTCTCTCTCTCTCTCACAGTGTCACTGACAATCTTGCAGCTCATAGCACCTCAATCACACTGACTGTATATGACATGAAAGAAGATGAAAAATGATCTTTTTTGTCCTGAGACATTTATTTAACACTTTTGAAAGGAGTCTCTGGTGTCAGAACTTCGTAAGTGTAAGTGTGGTTTTTGTGTTTCCTCAGACGTGTCTAGAGCTCGAGCGCTACCTTCAGACGGAACCCAAGCGACTATCAGAGCTTTTCGAAAATGAACTGGACCGTTTGCTCTGTCCAGACTTCATCGAAGGACACGTAGAGGACGAGTCACTAAACCCGTCACTCATCAGCCTCACATCATCCCCGCTGCACCTGGATGGGGAGCCTCTGACCTCGCCATCCACCCCGGACCATTCCGACATCAGCACAGGCGTCGACGTGGCCCAGCTGAGCGCACTCACTTCCCTGACTCCACCCTCTTCCCCAGAACTGGAGCGCCACTCTCTCAAGACCCCCCACACCCTCTGTACCACGGCCGACGGGACTCTAACGCTGAAACTGGCCGTGGCGCGGCCGCTTTCGCCCGGACCCAGCGACAGCGAACAGGCAATCGTCACCACGGGGGGAAAAGACTCGTCCGACAACAAGAAGAGAGTGCACCGCTGCCAGTTTGACGGCTGCAGAAAGGTGTACACCAAGAGCTCTCACCTCAAGGCACACCAGAGGACACACACAGGTAGAACCAACACACACACACACACACACACACATATACTACTAATCTCGCATTACTGCAACACCTAGACGAGCTCAGCATCATGATGTTTCCTCAATGGAGGTTTCCTCAAACATCCTCAGGACTTCATCACAAGCTCTCAGGAACTTCAACATCCATTCAGGAAGTAATAGATATTTGTGTGTGTGTGTGTGTGTGTGTGTGTGAGAGAGAGAGAGAGAGAGAGAGAGAGAGAGAGATACAAGTATGAAGGCATATAGAATGAGTGATCAGTGTGATATGGTTGACTGTGAAAAAGACAGAGAGAGTGAAGGACAGATTGACATACAGACAGACAGATGGGGGGGGGGGGTTGTTTAATTGTAGAGACTTTTTCAGCTCAGTGTGTTTCATTATTTACATCATCACTGGTTCTATCTGTCATTATGACCAGGAGAGAGGAACTATGCAGAAACACAAAGATAAAGTAAGGAGAGGAAAAGTGTGTGTGTGTGTGTGTGTGTGTGTGTGCGCATGTGTGTGTGTGTTTATCTCTTTGCGGAGTAGGAGTGGTTTCTAAGCAACCTGCACATCTTGGCTGAACAGACGCTCATTCCCGGCATCGGCGTCACCTTACACCACTAACACACACAAGCACACACACACAAACACTCACACACACACATACTGTGTAGGGCTTCAGTTGCCAGGCGACTGCATCCTCCCTTGGCAGCACAGGCCGTAATTGGCTAGTTCCAGATTGTGCTCATGCCTGGTTGCTAGGTGACCGTCTCCAGCATCCGTGCCACCATGACTTCTAATTGCTCTGAGTTGCGGCCACAGGTCTGAACCTGTGCCGTATGTGTGTGTGTGTGTGTGTGTGTGTGTCTGTGTGTGGGGTGTGATATTCCTACTAAATGCAAACTCTACAGAGATGCCATAAACATCTTGACATTTCCATGGAAATGCTTCGCAAATCAAGAAATTTAAATAATCGGTCACTTTTCACGAGAGTAGCGTTTAACTGGAAGTTTAGCACGGAGTAGTCGGACACACAGCGTGATGTCTGCACCACGTGTCACCGCTGCACGTGTCACGGCCGTGAACATCCATACATACACTGAGTCAGTGCATCGTTTCTACATCTAAAGTCACGTCATCAGGATTATGAGAAAAAAACGGCTTTGTGTGAGCAGCAAAAGCACTAAAAGCAGCTTTGATCCTTATTGATCGTGTGTGTGTGTGCGTGTGTGTGTGTGTGTGTAAGCGTGAATTCCTTTATTGATATGGTCTCTCAGAGTTTTATTTGCTTTATAGACCCGCTGTGTCAAGTGGAACCAATCCATGAATCTGACTTTGGGCTTGTTATATTAGTTCCTGTTTTTTTCCCCTCTCATTACTCCTAATCTTATTTATTCCATAAACCAGGTGCAGTGAAATAAATGCTCGACGATAGCACCGGGACTGTTTGGCTCTCCAGGAAGAACGCTGAAATGCTTTTTTTTTCTTTTTTTTTCTCCGGTTCTCCGGCTTACTGCATTGCTCTTTATCCCAGAGGACTAAATTGATACGCATGCAATTTAGCTTTGATTTGTGCGTGCAGACGTTTTTTAAAGGCTCGTTGGGAAGATTTGTGGCTGCGTCTCACGGCTCAGACAGAGGCAGCCGACTGACAGTAAATATGAAGTTCCTCCCCATTAAGCATCATTACCACGCTAATGATAGCGTCCAAATAAGCTCCACCATCCCCCCAGTTTACTATACAGATAAACAAGCGAGCACACACACACACACACACACACACACACACACACAGTGATGTACTCTCTCTTCCTTGTGTATATTTATAAACTGTGGTTGTTTTTTCACAGGCTGATTAAAACATAATGTCACTGGTTTCGATTGTTGCAGCAATCCCATGAGGTGTGTGTGTGTGTGTGTGTGTGTGTGTGTGTGTGTGTTTAGGTGAGAAGCCCTACAAGTGCTCATGGGAAGGCTGCGAGTGGCGTTTTGCACGGAGCGATGAACTGACGAGACACTACCGCAAACACACGGGTGCCAAACCCTTCAAGTGCGCACACTGTGACAGGTGAGAGGCTTCATCATCATCATCGGCTCCACCGGAGAAGCCCAGAAAAAGGCTCATCTAATAAGTTCTCCTGCAACATGACCAACAGAGAGACAGAGAGAGAGACAGAAAGAGAGAGAGAGAGAGACAGAGAGTGAGACAGAAAGAGAGAGAGAGAAAGAGAGAGAGAGAGACAGAGAGAGAGAGAGAAAGAGAGAGAGAGAGACAGAGAGAGAGAGACAGAAAGAGAGAGAGAGAAAGAGAGAGAGAGAGAAAGAGAGAGAGAGAGAGACAGAGAGAGAGACAGAGAGAGAGACAGAGAGAGAGAGACTAAGAAGCAGAGACAAGAAATAGAGGGGCAAAGAGAAACAAACAGATATGGAGAGATATGTGTGTGTGTGTGTGTGTGTGAGAGAGAGAGAGAGAGAGAGAGAGAGAGAGAGTAATAAGCAGAGGCATAGAGTGAGACAGAGAGAGACACACAGGGAGAGAGACAGAAAGACAGACAGAGTGTGTGAGAGAGAGAACACAAATCAAAAACTGAGAGAAAAAGACAGACAGTTCATAAAGAGACAGATTGAGAAGCCAGAGAGTTCAAAAAAACAAAGGAAGGACAGACAGCCAGTCAGTCAGCCAGACAGACAGACAGACAGACAGACAGACAGACAGTCAGACAGACAGTCAGACAGACAGACAGCCAGTCAGTCAGCCAGACAGACAGACAGACAGTCAGACAGACAGACAGACAGACAGACAGTCAGTCAGTCAGCCAGACAGACACAGTAAGACAGACAGACAGTCAGACAGACAGACAGACAGTCAGACAGACAGTCAGCCAGACAGACAGTCAGACAGACAGTCAGACAGACAGACAGTCAGACAGACAGACAGTCAGCCAGACAGACAGACAGTCAGACAGACAGACAGACAGACAGACAGTCAGACAGACAGACAGACAGACAGACAGACAGTCAGACAGAGTGGAAAAAGCCAGAGACATATTTTGAAGGAGTTGAACACTGGAGACCGATCAACCAAAAGCCAATCAACATAGAAATATGGAATGATTGACAGGTGTGTAGGTGCACTGAAGACTGGGATATTAACCTCAGACACGTATTGAGTTAACACTGATCACGTCTGATCACGACACCACCAACAAAACGTCTGTTTCAGTTCAAACGTAGACACGAGAAAGGTTTCCACACAAAGAACATTCCTGCTGTTGAGATGTTAACTAAAACCGATGAGTGGCAGCTTTATTCCTCTCCAAAGCGTCTGGTGGATAGTGTTTAAAGCCTGTGTTGTACAAACACACACACACACACACACACACATACACACACACACTGTCTCAGACACACGACTCATGATGTGACTGTAATGAAATAAATTCCTCTTTAGGAAAAAAAAAAAAAAACATGTACAATGTGGTTAAAAGAGTCAAATATAAATACGGGGAAAAAACAGAGCTCTGTTCGATTTGGCTCGGCGCCTGCAGCAATAAACAACAAAACAAAACAAAAAAAACAAACTGTGTATCGACCCCTGAGGGACAATCTGATGCACAACCTCTCTTTGATGTAAATGAGTCCTTCATGCATTTTACACTCCTGTGTCCTTTCTGGACACCTTCGGGAATCCACTTCTGTCAGGAGAGGCCCAGATTACCATTATAATGAGTGTGTGTGTGTGTGTGTGTGTGTGTGTGTGTGTGAGAACAGTGTCCACAGGGTCTCCCTGCTTAAACTGAGTCTTAAATACAACCCAGAGACACACAGAACCTGTAGGACCTCCAGGACCAGCTGCTATGATGCCTCTTGGCAGCACCATCTGTCCTTCTTGATCTCTGAGCT
>NC_083483.1:2007955-2042955 GCF_030014155.1 Tachysurus vachellii | reverse complement strand
GCCCAACACTAATGCTACTCTGCTCAGTTACCTGGGTAAACAAACACAATTCATACAACCTCATAGTGTTAATTTCGTCAGACGAGACGAGACGAAATATGTTCGTCAACAACCTTTTTTTTCATGACTAAGACGAGACGATGACGAGACTGCACCACTGTCCAAAAACGCTGACTAAGACTAAATTAACATGCATTATTGTTGACGAAAAAAGACGAGACAAAAATGTTTTGTATAAAATAAAAACTAAGATAAAATCTCTCTTCATTTTCGTCTACAATTGTCTCTGCTTTTTCATCAGCTGTTACGCCTTTAAAATATTCAGCACGAGTTCGCGGCTTCGCTGTTGCTCAAGTTACAGGTCCGTGAAGCGGATCCCGCTTATTATATTGCTACCTACCAAATAAATCAATAATTTGACACAAAATGATGATTTAATCCGTCTCTACGGTTAGAATCCTGTGTGTCCATGGCAACGCTCTGTTTTTCAGGGCAACGGTGTGTTATAGTTCGCAGCGGTCTGTTATCAAGAAATAAAATAGTGTGTGCATAGAAAGAATTCGTTCCACACACCACTCAAATAAATAAATAAATAAATAAATAAATAAATAAAAAATCCTGAGCGCAAGTCCACCCTAGGTCTAGGCTTTTTGTGTTAAATTATATTTCCTGTCACTGCGCAGGCTCTTATATTGTACATGACAGCTTATGTCCCGATGACCGGTCTTTGCATTACGATTAAAAGCAGTATGAATAAAACAATCAAGTTCGAGTGTATGCACTGTTTAAACGAGTGTTCTCAACTTCTCACTGATACTTTTGTGATTCGTGGAGTTTTGACAAGTTTTCTAGCCTTTATATTGTTATATTATATTGTTTATAGCCTTTGATATTGTTTCTTATTCAAAAGTGGTGACAGAAAAAACTCTTTACCCCCAACCTGAAACCTCTTCCCACCCCCCTGTCACAATCACATCATAATCAAAATTAATAATTAGGCTTAAAAGCAAATGTATATGTAAGGGAATCAAGTTTAACAATTACATGTAATATTGCTCCAAATATCATCAATAATGGTGTGTGCAATACCATGTATAACTTGCATTAAGTCGGTAATTTATATATATATATATACACACACACACCTACAGTTTTGATCTTAGGCTTTTCATTAAGTTATTTATTTCCACTATAACACTTGTGTTCCTGATATTATTGCATTTAATGAGGCCTCATTGTATTTATTCTTACAATAGATTCCACATGTGGTCAAGCTACAATTTTTTGACTAAAACTAGACTAAAATTAAAAGACTTTTAGTCGACTAAAACTTGACTAACAAAAAAAGATATGTGAATGACTAAATATGACTAAAACTAACAAGGACATTTGGCACAAGACTAAGACTAAGACTAAAAATAGGTGACGAAATTAACACTACAACCTTATATGATTTTATTCACTGAATAAAGGCAGGAGTGATGACAAACCCCTCTGTTGGTTGCTCCAGTGATAGGCAAGTTTTCCGAGAAGAACAGGTGGTACAATGTACTGTACTTAGCCAATAACTTCAGACAGCATCTGTCATGTCTGACAGCTTGTGTATAAAAGTGGCGTATAAAACAGTGAAGAAAATCAGAAATGCCTAAACTAATTCATGATGGATATATAGATCACAGATAATTAAGAAATATTTAAAAAAGAAAGAAAGAAACCAACTTTGCCTCATGATTCTATTTATGAGCTATTTTTATCATTTATTTATATGTTAATAAGTTTATTCCAACAAAATATCATTTTATAATATATTTTATTCAAAATATTTTATCACGTTTTTGTTTTATGTATTAAATCACATCTTTGTACTAGACATGGAAAAAATTATGTAAAAGAAGAAAATGCTTTAAACCATAAGCACATAAATATTTAGTTTGTGTCCTGATCTCCTCTACATTTCTACATTCTCTAATTAATGTCTCACTTTCACTAGTTTAACTCTGACTTAATAGGTACATTGTTTAGAAACCAACAAATCCCTGTACAAAGATTGTAATTTTGTAGTTTGTTTCCTATGTCGAATGAAGTCAGTGTCAAAGTAAAGTTTTAGTTTAATTCGAATCTTGAATCTCAAATATTCCAGGTCTTGAACTTGTCTTTCAGAGAGATTCACATGAGGATACAGAAAGTATGCAAGAGTTAGTCACTCACTGATGGAACACAAACACACGAGACACAAAATATACAATATAAAAATGATTGAAAAAACAACCTAGAAATCTGCACCCTAGAAAAGTTTGTCTTGTGGAAAAACAAGATCGTACACAGAACAAAAACGTACAAAAAACAAAACAATGCTTAGGACCATAATACTGTAGGTGGAGTTGAAAGGTATCCATCACTGCCATGAGATCAAATGTCACCCAAAATACTAAGAAAGTTTTGACCCTGTGAAGGCATTTGTCTTGTCAGGACATTTTTGAAAAGCTTTTGTGTGAAAAGAAAAAACACACAACTGGTGAATAGATTCAGGTTTTACTTATCTGTATAAATAAGTATCTCAATAGAAGGTCCTAATAAGTATTGAATATACTCTCCTGAACAAAATCAGAACATTTTGCGGTGGTGGATCGTAACCAGGTTGTAAGAACTGCTTCAAAATGTCAAAAGAAGAAAACAAGAGCAAGAGACCAAAATAGAGTGTAGACAATTTATTGAAAACTGCATTTAAACTCAAAAACACTGTTCATCAGCTGATCAAAAGTTTAAGGCCAAAATATAGCTTTCATGTCATTGTCCTTCAGGCGGTCACACTGACATCACCTCCCTGATGGCAAAGGAAAAAAGGCTTTCTGTCTTTGTACGTGGCAGATTGTTGAGCTTCACAAGGAACATCACTGATTACAAGCCATCTGTTGGTTACAGGACATCCGTCCGAATGTTTTTTTATGTATTAAATCACATTTTTGTATTATACACATGTAAATAATAATAATGTAAAAGAAGAAAATGTTTTAAACTGTAAGCACTTTTCTACAAACCAGAGGAAATAAATATTTAGATTGTGTCCTGATCTCAACTACATTTGTACATTCATTCATTCATTCATTCATCTTCTACCGCTTATCCGAACTACCTCGGGTCACGGGGAGCCTGTGCCTATCTCAGGCGTCATCGGGCATCAAGGCAGGATACACCCTGGACGGAGTGCCAACCCATCACAGGGCACACACACACACACACACACTCTCATTCACTCACGCAATCACACACTAGGGACAATTTTCCAGAGATGCCAATCAACCTACCATGCATGTCTTTGGACCGGGGGAGGAAACCGGAGTACCCGGAGGAAACCCCCGAGGCACGGGGAGAACATGCAAACTCCACACACACAAGGTGGAGGTGGGAATCGAACCCCCAACCCTGGAGGTGTGAGGCGAACGTGCTAACCACTAAGCCACCGTGACCCCTACATTTGTACATTTGTACATTTGCAGTTAAAGATTTAATGTACAGTGTTTCTTTGATTTATGTCTCAATTTTAAAGTTTAATTCTGACTTATTATTTAACGAAATTGTCACGGACGCGGGGGTAAAAATGGACCCAAATGCAGGACAGCTTAACAAAAACAGGGTTTATTAACTAAAGGAACACGAAACTTCGGTGGCCAGGAAGTGCAAAACAAATTAACAAAACCGAAAACACATTAACAAGTCAGACAACCCGGAAGCGGTTGGTATAATTTGTTAATGGAAACTTACCATCATCGGACGAGACACCTTTCATTCACCTTTATATCTTTAATGACAGTCGTCTTGTCCAATGATCGGTAAGTTTCCATTCACAACCTATACCTACCGCTTCCGGGTTGTCTGAATCGGTGCATGAAACACATTAACAAATCAGAAAACAAATTAACAAATCAGAAAACCCGGAAGCGGTTGGTATAGTTTGTGATTGGACAAGACACCTGTCACTCAAAGTATACATGAAGTTCAACAGTCTGCCACAGGGAAAAGTTGGAATGGATGGATGGACTGGATTACTGTGGATTAATTCTGTTAATTTCTTGAACGGAGAACTTTATTTAAACGGAGAACTTTACACATTACACATAAGATTCCATACCTGTATATCTTGAGTGACAGGTGTCTTGTCCAATGATCGGTAAGTTTCCATTCAAAAACGATACACTACCGTTTCTGGGTTGTCTGACTTGTCGTTGTGTTTTCGAATTTGTTAATGTGTTTTGGGATTTGTTAATTTGGTTTGGGTTTTGGACAAGGACAACAGCGGATTCCGCGCTGCACGAGGCAACGCGGCTCAATTAAATAATACAAATCATCATGACACATGAGGGACAGGTGTGCAGAGGCGGGGAGGAAAAGACAAGGGCGGGGCAGACACGTGCACAAGGAACATAAACAAAATGCACGTGGCCAAAGTCCAGGCAGAGTCCTGACAGAAATAAACTGACAGAAATTGTTTAAAAACACGCAAACCAATAAAATTTGGTACAAAGCTTGTGCTTTGAATAGCGCGTGGAAACGGGTACAACAGGTGGGCTGAAGATTAATAGACAAAGGCTAAGCGTTAAGAGAAAAAAAAGTGAGCACAGTTAACACACACACACACACACGCACAAATGCATACACACACACGCGCACGCACGCACATACACATGCACACACACGCACGCACGCACACACAAACATGCACACGCACACACACACTCACACACACACACACGCACACATACACGCGAGCGCACATTCAAAACTACATTCCTCGACTGCGAAGTGCAGACCAAAATCTACTTATCCGATTCATGGGAATCCGATTATTCGATCGAACTGATTCCTCGGTTCTATTTTAGTTCCATTTAATTGACTCGTATTGCGCCTTTAACATTTGACATTGTCTTAAAGCAGCTTTACAGAAGCATAGAAACAGTATAAAGTGTGGTGAGTGTCCTATGAATCTGTAGAAGCCATGCGCAAACTTCACATCACATCACACAAGTGTATAATTCTGGGCTGATAGTGTGGATGATTTACAGGAGGAGTGGAGTGGGTGAGTGTAGTGGGGGGGGTGTAGTGGGTGACTCAGTTTGTGTGAAGCCTGCAGAAATGTCTTTAATGTCTAATCGTCCTCCTCCCATTAAAGGCTCTTCTAGGAGCCAATATATACCGATATAGACCGCCGGTCCATTTTATGATCCACGCTCAAAAAGAGTCCATGCTTTGAAAACACTCACTCTCTCACTCTCTCACTCATCTTCTACCGCTTATCCGAACTACCTCGGGTCACGGGGAGCCTGTGCCTATCTCAGGCGTCATCGGGCACCAAGGCAGGATACACCCTGGATGGAGTGCCAACCCATCACAGGGCACACACACTCTCATTCACTCACGCACTCACATACTACGGACAATTTTCCAGAGATGCCAATCAACCTACCATGCATGTCTTTGTACCAGGGGAGGAAACCGGAGTACCCGGAGGAAACCCCCGAGGCACGGGGAGAACATGCAATCTCCACACACACAAGGCTCACACACACTTGGGTCCATTAAGAATAAGGTGCGATCACAACCAAAGCCACTGACTTTTTGCAGAATAAAACTTATAAAATCTCTCCATGTCAGGGAATCAGACCCGATCAGGTATTTTTGTACTGTTTGAAAACGAAATGTTGCGATTCTGCTCCGAATGTCCACTAGGCCCTGCCCTCCTTCTTCTTTAGGGTGGAAGAGAACACTCTGAGGAACCCAGTGTAATTTGTCCCATAAAAAGTTTACCAGTGCTGTTTGAATTCTTTCAACAAGGCCTGTAGGGGGCTCCAGGCAAGCTAGGCGATGCCACAGTGTTGAGGCTACTCGATTGTTGGCCGCCAGCACCCTCCCCCTTAGCGACATGTCTGGTTCATTTTTTTTAGTTTACCTTCTATTTTACCTAATACTCCTTCCCAGTTTTTCTTTTCATCATTTAAATAGATCCCTAAGTATCTGAATTCTTTTGTCCACTTCAGTCCACTTGTTAGTTTTGGTAAACCGAAGGTCCAATTTCCTACTGCAATAGCTTCGCTTTTTTTTCAGTTGGTTCTCGAATCTTCTTTCTCTTTCGAATCACAGTCACACTCATTTTCTTTGTCGCTATGAGTTTTTCTGTACAAACATCACACCAATATACTTTAGTTTCATTAATTCATAGAGATCTGTTCAGTTTTAACATCCCTTCCTTCCCATATGTTTAAAGAACCAATGCTAAAATCAGCCGTAAGTAAAAGTATAAGATAGAAAAAGATTAGCATTATCAGGGCTCTCAAGTTTTGAAGACAGGCAAGCGTGACATCTCCAAGTGTCAGGCTCGACTAAGAGATCCAGGGGAGACACGCTTGGTTCCTGCCCGGTTCCATAGAGACAGCGGTGTGGACTGATACAGAAACAATGCTCTTCCCGCCGATTAGCTTAGCTACTGCTGAGGCTCCTCCTCTACGGTTCATGTGACAGCCAGTAACAGTTTAAACCCATGTTTACGCATCAGGTTTGTAAAAGCAAAGAAAGTAAAGGCTTGTGCCGACTTCACACACACACACACACACACACACACACACACACACACAGAGAGAGAGAGAGAGAGAGAGAGAGAGAGAGAGAGAGAGAGAGAGACTGAGCACACATCATGTCCTTTCTGGTTTTGTCGTCTAACAGGCCACATCATGTCATCAAGCAAGAAGACAGATAATGTAATTTAGTGTACAAACACAGAGGGAAGTTCACTGTGTACGTGTCGAAGTAAAGATAAGGGAAGAAAAGCCCACATAGATAACATCAGTGTGGCTTACAGCAGACAGAGAGACAGACAGACAGCGAGAGAGAGAGAGAGAGAGAGAGAGAGAGAGAGAGAGAGAGAGAGAGAGAGAGAGAGAGAGATTAAGCCTCACCCTGCTGTATCAAATTGTTGGTTGGGGGGAGACAAACAGTGAAAACACAAAATGCACTATACACAATAGAAACAGCCAGATTTTCAGCCCCCACAGCCCCACACCCCACCACCCGCCTGTAACATCAGCACACATCGTGCCACTGTCTGAGGGCATGTATAAGAACATCTTCCTGTTGGCTGTTGTGTGAACAATGCGAGACAAATTAGACACAGCAGTAAAAGAAAACAAGTATCATCTCCAGGTGCGTTCAGTAGAATATTAGATGAATACAGTGCAGAGATCTACATCGATTCGTTAGAGCCACATGCACACATACTTCCCATCACACAGGTAACTAGTGATAGGGACAGATAAGGTTTCTTTACAGCAGGTGATCTTTTCTGCAGAAAATTGATTGTGAATAATTAAATATTACCACGACGGGATAGAAGATCACATCTGGCACACCTGGAGATCATTTTGTAAACATTTACATAAAAAGGTAACCCTTAAAATTCTCATAAATGGATGTTAATGAATTGCATATTTTTATTGAATTTATTTCATTATATTTTAATGAGTTGTGCTGTTAAAGACAGGTGAGTTTCTGCGTTTAATCAGCAGCTCTTCTCCAAAGCAACATTAATCAACCTTTAAATCGCTTTTAGCCTCTGCGACCTGCTCCACAACTTTACTGCAAAATAATCATTTTAAATTAATAACATGAATATCAATGAATTTACAAAATACAAGCTTTTATATTTTCAAGTTTTATGCTTTTTAAATAGTTTAAGGAGATGCCATAAAGAATTAAGTAATTAAGTCGATTAAAAATACAGTTACTAAAAACATCCTTCAAGAAACCTATTATTATTATTATTATTATTATTATTATTATTATTATTATTATTATTATTACATTTAACAAAATAATAAATGCACACATATATATATGTAACTTCCTCTTAATGCTAAAATAAAAGGGATAATTTGCATCAGTTCAGTGACCTAATCTAGAGCATTTGTTTTTTATAATACCGAAATATTTACTTACTAAGTATAAATACTAGTTAAAACTTCAATCAATAATAAGAATTACTTTTTTTATTCGGATTATTAAATGGTCAAATTTGATTTTTAATTTAGCAACAGTATTACTGTAGAAGTACTAATACTGGCATCTCTGGAAAATTGCCCGTAGTGTGTGAGTGTGTGAGTGAAAGGGAGTGTGTGTGTGTGCCCTGTGATGGGTTGGCACTCCGTCCAGGGTGTATCCTGCCTTGATGCCCGATGACACCTGAGATAGGCACAGGCTCCCCGTGACCCGAGGTAGTTCGGATAAGTGGTAGAAAATGAGTGAATGAATGATGAATGAATGTTATTATTATTATTATTATTATTATTATTATTATTATTATTATTCCGCCCTAGAAACGATCGTGCAGCCAAGGTCTCAGCGGAATCGGACAATTTGGGGCGCTTCAGCGCCCCTCAACGCGTTTGTCCCCATAACCCCTAAACCCCTAAAACCCCTATGTCCAAATCTCAAGTGCTTTATATCATTGGAATCCTTGGCTCATGACTTAAAAAACGTATATCTCCAATTTCATCTCCGCCATTAAATTTTTTTCGCTATAGCGCATTTTGTCCGAAACCTACTTTTGCTAACTAGCCCTAGGTTTTTCGCCTGATTGAGACCAATCCATTCATTCATTCATCTTCTACCGCTTATCCGAACTACCTCGGGTCACGGGGAGCCTGTGCCTATCTCAGGCGTCATCGGGCATCAAGGCAGGATACACCCTGGACAGAGTGCCAACCCATCGCAGGGCACACACACACACACACACTCTCATTCACTCACACACTGACACACTAGGGACAATTTTCCAGAGATGCCAATCAACCTACCATGCATGTCTTTGGACCGGGGGAGGAAACCGGAGTACCCGGAGGAAACCCCCGAGGCACGGGGAGAACATGCAAACTCCACACACACAAGGCGGAGGCGGGAATCGAACCCCGACCCTGGAGGGCCACCGTGCCCCCCGAGACCAATCCAGTGCAGTAATATTCTCTGGAGTCTCAATGACAATAATTTTCGAAAAAAAGTCGAAATTTTGATTCAGGGTCCTTAAGGGTCCTTAAGGTCCTTAAGTGCTCTCCTCCAAGCACATTCAGCTTCAATTAGAGGGCTCTATTGTTCATTCGGTCTTAGTATGTCAGACTGTTCATGTATCCCAATTTCTTAGTTATTTTGTGTATGTGACTTGAGGGTCACTTTGTGTATGTGACTTGAGGGTCACTTTGTGTATGTGACTTGAGGGTCACTTTGTGTATGTGACTTGAGGGTCACTTTGTGTATGTGACTTGAGGGTCACTTTGTGTATGTGACTTGCGGGTCACTTTGTGTATGTGACTTGAGGGTCACTTTGTGTATGTGACTTGAGGGTCACTTTGTGTATGTGACTTGAGGGTCACTTTGTGTATGTGACTTGCCGGTCACTTTGTGTATGTGACTTGCGGGTCACTCGTTCTGCATCTGGATGCTTGTGTTTCTTCGCTTTATGGATATGACTGTGTTTATTTCAGGGAAAACTGGACAGGTGAGTACTTCACATGACATATATTGTGCAACACGTTGGTAAGCTTTTCTGTATTAGAGACACTAGGTTAGGAGCGGGTGCCACCCTCTGTAACTTGTGGGTCACTTTGTGTATGTGAAAATCCTTTAAGGCCTCAAACTCCCTAAAGGCCTTAAACGCTTGAACCCGGGAAATGCTTTAATTATTATTATTATTATTATTATACACATATTAAGTTAAAAATAAATACATACTTATATTATGTTAATTATATAAACAAAATATATAACTTATTTATGTACAGTATGTATTTATTTTTAACTTAATATGTGCATAATAATAATAATAATTATATATATATATATATATATATATATATATATATATATATATATATATATATATATATATATATATATATATATATATATATATATATATACACGTATATATATATCAAGTCAAGTCAAGAAGTTTTTATTGTCATTTCAACCATATATAGCTGTTGCAGTACACAGTGAAATGAGACAACGTTTCTCCAGGTTTGTGGTGCTACATAAAACAAAGACAGGGCTAAGGACAGGTGCAACCAGGTGCAAACAGTACAGGACAAGACAAACAATACAGACAAGACAGTGCAGGACAAAAGACAGTGCAGGACAAAAGACAGTGCAGACAAAAAGTTACAAGACAATACAAAAAGTACAAATAAAATACACAAAAGACAATAAACAGAAACAGCGCCGAGACTTTTCACCTTTTTAGAACACTGGCCATTGCTGGTGTTTGGTTTTTAAATAAATTACCGACTCTTCCTCTGTTCATCAGATGGAGAATGAGACGAGACCGATGCGAGTGCTGGTGACGGGAGGCAGGGCCTGGTGGGGAAAGCCATAGAGCGTGTGGTGAAGCAGGAAGGAGGCGCGAAAGAAGGAGAGGAGTGGATCTTCATCAGCTCAAAAGATGCAGATCTGACGTGAGTTCCAAAACTAAGCTCTTAACACATTTACATCATGTGAATCTCCAGTTTTATAGACAGTGCCTTTATATTGTCAGCTTAACCGTTATTCCCATTACACTGGCATTCCATTCCACCAAAATCCACTTATTAGACATTTTTAATCAGTATAAAGACAGGAGTTATTATATCAACACAAGTCTGTTAGTCTGGTCACTGTTGGGTTTCTGTATCTAGACTAACAATTCACACCTCTCCAAAATCACATTGGTACAGAGATCAAACTCACAACATCACTAAAGCTTTGTAGATAGTAAAACACTGCATACAAATACCACAAATAAATAAAAACAAGAATTAGCTATATATGAGCCTCTGACTTCAGCTGTTTACTGTGACATCACAAATCAATTCAATGCTGAACATCAATGCTCAACTCAACAAAGCAGTAACATATTAGAACAAATGCGTTAATATGAACCTTTCTGACCAATCAGAATCAAGCAGCCCTGTGATGGACATTCATTCTATTTGCTACGTTCAGCCAACTACATTCCTGAGAATCTCACTCCATCTACACACTCGTTCCCTCGTACCTGGGTGATGTTCTGTAGAGATCATTGAGGATGTAAAGAAAAGTCAGTGACGAAAATAAAAACTGCACTTTTTTCAGAAACACAGCTGAGACGAGGGCCATCTTTGAGAAACATCAGCCCACACACGTTATTCACCTTGCAGCTGTAGTGGGTGGGCTCTTCATGCACTTGAGACAGAACCTAGATTTCCTGGTAATATATATATCACACACGCACACACACACACACACACACACACACACAATTGTACTTCTAATTTGTTGATCCAGAACGTTTGTACTTTCTTTTTAAGAGGAAGAACCTGGCCATCAACGATAACGTGCTGCAAATGGCTCATGAGTTTAATGTGGTGAAAGTCGTCTCGTGTTTGTCCACGTGCATCTTTCCGGATAAAACCACATATCCCATTGATGAGACTATGGTACACACACACACACACACACACAGACACAGAGTTAAATAGTTAATGTCTACATTAGACTTTATTAGACTTTATGAACCCTAAAATCCCGTCCCATATTTGGACGTCATAATGGCAGCTTTGAGAAGTGTGTGTGTGCAGGTGAGTCTTCTATTCTTCATCTTTAATCATATTCCTGGGGTAGTGGGATCATAAATCGTTTCAGTAAACAGGTGCAGACGAGTAAAGAATAAGGCTACAGAATGTGTTTACATCATGTTCTTAATGAGCTCACAGTGAATCCTGTGTTGAGTCTTTATGACTACAGCAGCAGGTACAAGTCTAAAATTTACTGATTTACTGAAACAAAGATGTAAACTGTCACACATTCATCTTGTTCATAGATCCATAACGGTCCTCCTCATGAGTCCAACTCGGGTTATGCTCACGCCAAGAGGATGGTTGACGTATACAACAGGTTTGTCACGTCTCACAATAAAAAAAAAAGTGTGTGAGGAGAAGATTGTTTATTTAAAATTCCTTCAGAGAGTCTCCAGTGTCAGTGTTTTTAGCAGTCAGAGGGAACACGCTTTCTGACACAGGTAAGTTTTCACAAGAGGAGTTTGTTCTTTGTAGTTTCGTTGTGTGATGTAGTTTTATTCGGAAAATTGTCACATCGCACGAACAAATTAGTCGTTCAGACAGAAAAATGTCTTTCATGTTACAAGTTTAACGTTCAAGTTATTTATGCGGTAATTATGTAATAAAGTTAACAGGTATGATGGAAACGGCTCTCAAGATTTATTTGCTGGCAGTGAAATAGCTGTGTGTGTGTGTGTGTGTGTGTGTGTGTGTGTGTGTGTGTGTGTGTGTGTGTGTGTGTGTGTGTGTGTGTAGGGCCTGTTTCCAGCAGCACGGACAGCGATACACAGCTGTCATTCCTACAAACATTTTTGGCCCACATGACAACTTCAACATCGAGGACAGTCACGTTGTTCCTGCTCTCATCCATAAGACTTACCTGGCAAAGAGTAAGAAACACCGACACACACACACACACACACACACACACAGACACATTAAGTCCATACTGTCAGAGGGTGAGGCAAGAAAAGACAATGTCAATGTCAATGTCTGAGAATCTTACAGAATGAAGATGAAATGTCAGACTGAGAGTCTGGTGACATCTGTGTGTCATTATGGGATCTTTACAACGATCACCCTTCCCTCCTTCTATAGGGTAGACTGTCTTTCATGTTTGAGCTGGAGCTGTTAATTCAGTACTGTGGAAACTGTTGTGAAATACTTGTGTGTGCTTTAGGGGACGGAAAAGCTCTGGAGGTTTGGGGTTCTGGTCAAGGACTACGTCAATTCATCTTCTCTGTAGATTTGGCTCGTCTTTGTGTTTGGGTGCTGAGAAAATACGACATACGAAATCCAGCCCATCATTCTCTCAGGTACTCACACTTCATCAGTAAGACACACACTAACACACATTGGTCACATGACATTACTAAGAAGACATGAATGAATGTTTTTAGTTAGCTGCTTCTTCAGGATCGTTACAACAAATATTTATTCAGTGTAAGTTACTTCATGAAAGTCATTTTTATAATAACACAATTTATTATTGTTCACTCATCAGTCCTATAAAGAGTAAAGAGTTCCTGTAAATTAATGAAGAGTCAGACTGAATTACGCATTTATATATAATTTTTATTTCAAATATAAAGTATTTATTATAAAGATGCTTCAAAGATTTAATCAGTTTTAATGTGTATCAGTAAATTAAATTAATGCTTACATTTAAATTAATTTCTGTTTACTTAAAAAGGTTAAAGGTTTTAAAAGTATTTTTTCTTTAAAAAAAAAAAAAATACATTTTGCATTCATTTATTTATTTAATTTATTTTATTTTAAATAGCTCCTATTTTAAGACTTTTGTTTTTGTTGGTAATCATATTTTGTCAAGAGACTTTATTTATTTACTTTATTTTTATTTACCAATTTATTAATTCATCTTATACTTTTTTACTATTTTATCTATTTAACTATTTGTAAGTGTTTTAAAGGTGTGTTTTCATTGTTTCTGTTAAAATCTTGGCTTGTGCAATACAGAGGTCCTATTTTGTTTGCTTCCTCATTAACACACTCTTTAACACACACACACACACACACACACACACACACACACACACACACACACACACATACAAACACACACACACAAACACACACACACACACACATACATACACACACACACACACACACACACACATACACAATGTTCTGTTTGCAGTTGGGGAGGAGGATGAGATGACCATTAAAGATGCTGTTGATGTGATTGTGGAAGCTTTTGGCTTCACAGGACCTGTGATTGTATCCTTCACCCTTGTGTATGTGTGTGTGTGTGTGTGTTTTTATTATTATTTTGACTGGATTCAGTGTATCTTGTGTTTATCAATTGAGAAAAACCAGTCATTCAGGGACTAGATGCCATGATTTATCACTCAGGATAATTAATAGTCTGATATGCTGTCAGATTTAATAAAAGGTTAAATTTGAGTGCGTGTGTGTGTATGTGTGTGTGGTATCTGGAGTACAGTGAAACACACACTTTGTCCTTTACCTGATGTGTTCAGTACGACACAAGCAAATCTGATGGTCAGATGAAGAAAACGGCGAGTAACGCTAAACTGAGATGCTACCTACCTAATTTTACCTTCACTCCATTCCATGAAGGTAAACACACACACACACAGACACACACACACACACACACACACAGAAAGACACAGATGTTTGATTCTGAACTTACACGTTTGCTTTTCCTCAGCCATGAAGGAGACGTGTGATTGGTTTGCTGCTAATTACGACATCGCTCGCAAATAATTATTCTGCGATTCTACAAGCCGCAGAGTGACGAGCTTTCTACACTTTATCTGTATGTGTTGTTAATCCGGCTGTGAGCAGTCTCTCAATCAAGAAATCATCTCAGGAAATGTCTTTACAAATCTGTTTTAATCACCACGTTGTGCCTTTTACAATGTAATTACAATAATATAAAAATAAAATTCTACTTTGATCTGTAATCTGTTTTTCCTTTATTGTCACAGAAGAGAACGGTTGATCGTTTGATGTGATGCTTGTAAAATGGGCTAGCCACAGGGCTAAGCTCCGCTCTCTCATTTAAACAACACAAACTGGGGCTGAATTATTGGGGCTGAACTGGGGCTCAACCTGTTGGGTGAAAGCTGGAGTTAAAGAGGTTTAACTGCTGCTTGAAAAAATATACAATATATATATCGTCGCTGTCAGACGGAATCCATCTCCAAAACCGTTATTTTTCAGGAAATTAAAAAAACGCCGTACCTTATCTGCAGTACACAGGGTTTAGTCCGCGTTGCAGTGGATTGTCTTGCGCTAAATTCCTGTCCTCAGACGAGCACCAGAACTAGCAGGGGTCAAGATTTTTTTTCTTTGAGCCCAGTGTTTTGAAGACATTTACCTCAGAAGACGTGTTGATTCGTTGCGACTCTTCTTGAGGAGAAATATGCCGTGAAGCTCTCCCACGGAGTCTCGCAGACATACCAAACCACACCTATACACACACTCACAGACCCTAAAACGTCTGCATACCACACCACACCCAATGCACACAAATATATACGCACAGATCGTAAAGCAACCACATACCAAACCACACCCACCCATCCCCACCCCAACACACACACACTCACACACCTAAACACACAGAAAAAAGATGGTTTTTCTGGGATTCTGGACATATTGTGCAGGGCATGCATCATTAGAGCTTTTGATCCTTCACAAGCACCAAGCTGAGACATGACTGCATGGGAAATTCAGAAAGATAAAACACACAGTTGTAGCTCCACCACCACAATAGATGATGTGAGTTATACACAATGTGTTTGCTGATCCTTTTCAAAGGTGATGTCTCCTCTGTGGTGCCTCCTACTGAATGAACCTAGTGATTATGTAGGGAATAACACAACCGCCAAAAATTTGAGAACGGCGTATGTGAATATACTGTATGGTATAGTGTGTCGTCACTACACAGATCTACCTGGGTCTCTGTTCAACGACGTTTAAAACACATCCCTCAGACAACAGGTAAATGTGTATATATGCAGAACATGATGACGCTTGAAGGATGTTCTTGAAATACTTAAACCATCACTTGTTTTAGACTGATGGTATTATTTAGTCTGCAACCTAATAAACTTGAATTTATGCAGCTGTCAAATTCCATGAAAGTAAATGTTTATGATGAACTGGTTGAACTTTTAACTGGTTTCATTTACTTTGCTGAAGGACTGATAATGGACCACATATCTGTAGGATCGGTTTGTATTCTGCTTCTGGACATTTTAACAGATGCACCAAACCATCTGAGACACTTTGATCAATTCGCACTCAGCTACACTATTTAGGGAAATGTTTGTGCGCCCCTGACCATCACTCATATGTAACTGTTAAACGTCACATTTCAGATTTATTCCCCTTTCTTTGCTGTTCTAATCAGCTCCACTCTTTTCTTCTGGGAGGGCCTGCACTAGATGTTAGCGCGTAGCTGTGTGGATTTATGTTCATTCAGCTTCAAGAGCATTAGTGAGATCAGACGCTGATGTTGGGATGGTGAAGAGACTCATCCCAAAGGTGTTCAGTCAGGGATCTGAGCAGGACTCAAGATCTTCCACTCCAACCTTAACCTCCACATCATGGAGCTCGCTCTGTGTACAAGGTTTGTGGTGTGTCACATGATTAAAGCGACTGTGAGCGACTGGCCGTATAAATCTACATTCTGTGTGAGAAATAATTCAGCCCCAGTTTGTGTTGTTTAAATAAGAGAATTCTACAAGCAACACATAACAATATCATGTTTCTTTTGTTTTAAATCTCTTCAATCGTTCTCTTCTGTGACAATAAAGGAAAAACTCTTAAAGGAAAAGATTACAAATCAAAGTAGAATTTTATTTGTATATTATTGTAATTACATTGTAAAAGGCACAACGTGGTGATTAAAACAGATTTGTAAAGACATTTCCTGAGATGATTTCTTGATTGAGAGACTGCTCACAGCCGGATTAACAACACATACAGATAAAGTGTAGAAAGCTCGTCACTCTGCGGCTTGTAGAATCGCAGAATAATTATTTGCGAGCGATGCCGTAATTAGCAGCAAACCAATCACACGTCTCCTTCATAGCTGAGGAAAAGCAAACGTGTAAGTGTTTTTATTATACTTAATTTATGAACGATAAACCTTATGAAATTTTGCCATGTTTTGAGCAAAAATAAGCAGAAATGATTAAATATTATTTTGGATAACCACTGACTGATACATGTCAAACATGAAGAAGAAGAGAAGAGAAGATATTTTCCCCAGCTGGACAAATGTATATAACAAGTGTGAAATATTTACAAATGAGTAGCTTTTGTTTCTGGAGGCCTAATGAATTGCTATGCTCTGTGTGTGTGTGTGTGTGTGTGTGTGTGTGTGTGTGTGTGTGTGTGTGTGTGTGTGTGCGTGTGTGTGTAGCATCATCTCGGTAGATCATATTTTGCCCTCTGCTAGACAAAGGTATATCAAAAGTGAGAAATATTTACAAATGTGTAGCTTTTTTTTTCTGGAGGCCTAATGAAATGCAATGCCCAATTTGTGTGTGTGTGTGTGTGTGTGTGTGTGTATGAATGTGTGTGTGTGGTGTGTGAGTGTGTGTTTTGGGTGCGTGTGTTAGTGGACATTGTCTGTGTGCATTTTTGTGTCTGTATGTATGTTCATTGTGCTGAAAAGGGAAAAAGTGTGACCTATTGCCCCACTAAATGTGGTGGGGTCAAAATGACCCAAGCTGTTCCAAAACGCAAAATATATACACATATAACACATAGTTCAACGAAAATAGACAAAATTAATTTTTCTTGCAAAGTTCATAATTTGGAACAATCCTGCTAAATTTCAGGCAAATATGTTGAAGAAAACAAAAGTTATGACACATTAAAATCTTCAGGCGGGGTCAAAAAGACCCAGGGAAAATAGGAAGGTTAAATGTAGATTAAAAACGTATCTCTTTAGTCAGACGTACACATAAAACATCCCATAATATTGTGCACTATTACATCAGATTTGCAAATATTCTAAACAGCAGATACGTTAATCCCTCTCCACCGCTTCTCTCTTTCTACCCATCCCGAGGCATCCAGAAACTGTACCAGCTCCGATCATCTTCCGTGCAATGAAGGTTTTGGACCTCCACTGAGATGAGGCCGACTCTGAGAATCCTGAGGCATCTAGAGATCTACCAGCTCCAGTTAGACTCTGTGATACTAAAGAGGAGTTCCGAGTTCTCAGAATCCAATCAGAATCAGAATCTTTGCCTTACGAGCCACCACAAACTGGGTTTTTGGACTGTTTTTTTAAAAAATGGCTGTTTTTAGTGATTTTTCCGTTATAGCACCACCAAGTGGCCAATCGCCTCGGTTTTTGAACTGTGACCTCAGTTTGACCTCTTTCACATGTGTCCCAGGTTTGGTGTTGATAGCTCATTTAGTTCTTCAGTTATTGACATTTTAGTAAAACTGGCTCCTCACAGTCTAAACGTTTTGGGGCCCCTTAAGGACCCTGAATCAAAATTTCGACTTTTTTTCAAAGATTATTGACATTGAGACTCCAGAGAATATTACTGCACTGGATTGGTCTCGACCAAGCGAAAAACCTAGGACTATTTCGCAAAAGTAGGTTTCGGACAAAATGCACTATAGCGAAAAAATTTAATGGCGGAGATGAAATCGGAGATATACGTTTTTTAAGTCATGAGCCAAGGATTCCAATGATATAAAGCACTTGAGATTTGGACATAGGGGTTTTAGGGGTTTAGGGGTTATGGGGACAAACGCGTTGAGGGGCGCTGAAGCGCACCAAATTGTCCGATTCTGCTGAGACCTTGGCCCTGATTAAATGTGACCAGTACTACCATCTGACCAAGTTTGAGCTCTCTAGGCCTTACGGTTTGGGGTGCACGATCGTTTCTAGGGCGTAATAATAATAATAATAATAATAATAATAATAATAAAAATCCTAACAAAAACAATAGGTTTCCAGCGCTTCGCATTTGAACCCTAATAATAATAATAAAAATCCTAACAAAAACAATAGCTTTCCAGCGCTTCGCGCTTGAGCCCTAATAAAAATAGATCTGTACAATGAGCAGTGAAAGGTATGAAATTAGTATGTTATATACATAATTAAGATATAAACTGCAGATATAGATATAGTTATAAAGATTTTAACAGAACCAATTAAAAATACACAATTAATGTCTTATTAATTTATTAATTTATTAATTTATGTCTAAAATACTAGAAAAGGTTGTTTCTCTTCAACTGAGCTCCTTCTTACAGTAGAACAATATCTTTGAAGAGTTTCAGTCAGGTTTCAGGCCCCGTCATAGCCCAGAAACTGCACTTTTAAAAGTTACAAATGACTTGTTCTTAGCTTAGGACCAAGACTGTATGTCCTTACTAGTTCTACTCGACCTTAGGGCTGCATTTGACACTGTAGATCACAACATTCTCCTAGATCGCTTACAAAATTACACAGGTATTCACGGACAGGCTTTAAGCTGGTTTAGATCCTACCTGTCTGACCGATACCATTTTGTTGAATTAAATGGTGAATCCTCCAGTTTATTGCCAGTTAACTATGGGGTCCCACAAGGATCAGTTCCAGGACCTCTGCTTTTCTTGATATACATGCTTCCATTAGGGAACATCATTAGAAGACATGGGATTAGTTTCCACTGTTATGCTGTCGATACACAGTTACATATATCATCAAGAACAGAAGAAATTGCTAAATTGTTAAAATTAACTCTTATAAGACAGAAATACTACTTATAGGTCCAAAAACCAGTACACAGAAACTCTCACAATTCAACTTCCATTTAGAGGGATGTACTGTTAGTAGTAGCTCGACAGTGAAAGACCTGGGTGTTTATTAGACAGCAACCTGTCTTTTGAAAATCATATCACCATATTACAAACACAGCCTTCTTTCACCTTAGAAATATTGCCAAGCTGAGAAACATCCTGTCTGTATCTGATGCTGAGAAGCTAGTTCATGCTTTCATGACCTCTAGACTGGACTATTGTAATGCATTACTAGGTGGTTGTCCTGCATCTGTAATAAATAGGCTACAGTTTGGTCCAAAATGCAGCTGCCAGAGTTCTCACTAGGACAAGAAAATATGATCATATAACCCCAATTTTATCATCTCTACACTGGCTACATGTTAAGTTTAGAATTGATTACAAACTGCTGCTACTTACACACAAGGCTCTTAATGGTTTAGCTCCCATGTGTCTAACTAGTCTTCTAACACGTTACAATCCTTCACGCTCTCTGAGATCACAAAACTCAGGACTTCTGGTAGTTCCCAGAATATCTAAGTCTACTAAAGGTGGTAGAGCGTTTTCTTTTTTAGCTCCCAAACTTTGGAATAGTCTTCCTGATAGTGTTCGGGGCTCAGACACACTTTCCCAGTTTAAATGTAGATTAAAAACTCCTCTCTTTAGTCAGGCGTACACATAATACATCCCATAATATTGTGCACTATTACATCAGATTTGCAAATATTATGAACAGCAGATATGTTAATCCCGCTCCACTACTTCTCTCTTTCTACCCATCCCTAGGCATCCAGAAATTGTACCAGTTCCATTCGTCGCAGAAAGATCCCATAATGACACATAGATGTCACCAGACTCTCAGTCTGACATTTCATCTTCATTCTGTAAGATTCTCAGTCCTCCCTGACATTGTCTTGTCTTGTACGACACCTCACCCTCTGGCAATGCTACCCTTTGTGCAGCTCTTCCTGGATGTTGACCCAATATCCTGTAGAACATCCTGTGCTCAAGACCCAAGAGTGCTCCCATCTGACCATGAAGAACAACCTCAGTGACCAGGTATTCTACAGAGATTTCCTCCCTGCAGTCACTGAAGCTCTACACCAACACAGTATCCTTGCCTCACGGTTCCCATAGTGACAAGTGTTCTGCTTAGCATACAACAGGTTTCAGCCATCTGATACAAATAAACACACTGGATGATCTGGTAACACTTGATGAGTAGAATTAAATTCTAAATAACTACAAAATTTAGAGCCAAAATGTGTGTGTGTGTGTGACACACACACACACAGCTCAGCTATTTCACTGCCGGCAAATACATCTTGAGAGCGGTTTCCATCACACCTGTTAACTTTATTACATAATTACCCCATAGACGCCTTTAAACCTGAAACACCAGGAAAGCTCATTTTTTTGTCTGACCGACTAATTTGTTGGTGCGATGCTGCAATTTTCTGTGTTATAAAATCCCATGGGTGAAAAGAACTCAACCAACGAAACTACGAAGAACGAAACATCAACCAATGAAACAACGAAGAACAAACTCTTGTGAAAACTTACCTAAAAAAAAGCGTGTTGCATCTGACTGCTAAAAACACTGACACTGGAGACTCTTTAAAGGAATTTTACATAAACAATCTTCTCCTCACTTATTCGTCAGAACCCGTTTACTGAAACGGTTTATGATCCCAATACCCCAGGAATATGATTAAAGATGAAGAACAGAAGACTCACCTGCACACACACACACTTCTCAAAGCTGCCATTATGATGTCCAAATATGGGACGGGATTTTTGGGTTCATAAAGTCTAATAATGTAGATTAAACTATTTAACTGTTTGTGTGTGTGTGTGTGTGTGTGTGTGTGTGTGTGTGTGTGTGTGTGTGTGTGTGTGTGTATGTGTGTGTGTGTACCATAGTCTCATCAATGGGATATGTGGTTTTATCCGGGAAAGATGCACGTGGACAAACACAAGACGACTTTCACCACGTTAAACACGTTAAATATCGTTGATGGCCAGGTTCTTCCTCCTAAAAAGGAAAGTACAAACATATTGTGTGTGTGTTTGTTTGAGATATATATTAAAAGGTAAACTATATTCTGTCTCAAGTGCATGAAGAGCCCGCACACTACAGCTGCGAGGTGAATAACGTTTGTGTGGGCTGATGTTTCTCAAAGATGGCCCTCTTGTGAGCTGATGAAGATCCACTCCGCTCCTTCTTTCGCTCTTCCTCCAGTCTGTAACTTAGATAACAGTTTTACAGCCTGTTCACTGACAACACCTGCTCAGAACAAGTAGCCAGTGGTTCTCAAACTGGGGGCCTTGATTCTGGAATATACTGTCACATCCTTATAATGACCAGGGACGCATGAAAGTTTGTTTGACTTCTTTATTATTTGTTGTAAAAACCTGACATGGATTGAAAACATGACTAAACAACCCACCGCATTCAAGCAGCAGCTCTTCCTGAAAGCACGTTCAATGAGCCGCACGTACATTTTTAGTGGCGCAGCTTTTACATACATGGCGGTAACACGGAAAATGATCACTTTAAATAAATAAACAAAAACAACACATTTTCAGGTTCTATACAAGTTAAACCTTTTAATATTTGCATAAAAAAATAAATGTCCCTTTGTTTTATAAACTTTAATAATTTGATACTAATTACTAATCAGATTTGTAAAAAAAAAAAAAATCTAGATTTCGTTTATTAAGCAGTTCTTATTAATGATTAAAGTTTTAGCTTCTCACCTATTTAGGTATTGTGAATGAATTATTAAAACAATACGCAGTGTTACAATGCAACTGTAATTAATTACAAAATTTGTAGCACAAGTGACAAAGACGTAAACCAAATCACATGAGACAGGAATCAAATATATTCTTTATTATTCTGAGTATAGAGGAACATTGAAATCACAACAAGAAGCTGCTTCAATATCAATTCCTTTAAAATTCTGCAGTGAAATGACTTCATTTCTGTTTGGAGTGTAGAATAATGATAATAATAATAATAATAATAATAATAATAATAATAATAATAATAATAATAATAATAATAATAAAAATAATAATATAAAACAAAATCATAATAATAATAATAATAACAATAATAATAATACTCATAACAATAATAATAATAATAATTAAAGCTGCAAGCAGCATTTCCCGGGTTCAAGCGTTTAAGGCCTTTAGGGAGTATAAGGCCTTAAAGGATTTTCACATATACACAAAGTGACCCGCAAGTTACAGAGGGTGCCACAATATACGTCATGTCATGCTACATATGTCATGCTACAGAGGGTGCCACAATATATGTCATGTGAAGTACTCACCTGTCCAGTTTTCCCTAAAATAAACAAAGTCATATCCATAAAGCGAAGAAACACAAGCACCCAGATGCAGAACGAGATGCAGAACAAGAACCCAGATCAAATTCTTAAGATTCTGATTCTGATTCTGAGAATCAGAATCTTTGCCTTACGAGTCAGCACAAAATTGGGTTTTTGGACTGTTGGTGGCGCTAGAGGGCTTTTTTAAAAAAGGCTGTTTTTAGTGATTTTTCCGTTATAGCGCCACCAAGTGGCCAATCGCCGCGGTTCAAAACCGAATGAACAACAATAGAGCCCTCTAATTGAAGCTGAATGTGCTTGGAGGAGAGCACTAATTCTAGAACACTGAGAGCACTGATTCTAGAACTGTGTTCGGACTGTGATGTCACACAGGATAATGAAGATTGACAGGAGATGTCCAATGGTAGGGATCTGAAAAGATAGTGGAGCAAAGAGAGAGAGAGAGAGAACAAGAACAAACAATCGCCACGGTTTTTGAACTGTGACCTCAGTTTGACCTCTTTCACATGTGTCTCAAGTTTGGTGTTGATAGCTCATTTAGTTCTTGAGTTATTGACATTTTAGTAAAACTGGCTCCTCACAGTCCGAACGTTTTGGGGCCCCTTAAGGACCCTGAATCAAAATTTCGACTTTTTTTCCATAATTATTGACATTGAGACTCCAGAGAATATTACTGCACTGGATTGGTCTCGATCAGGCTAAAAACCTAGGGCTAGTTAGCAAAAGTAGGTTTTTCACCTGATCAAGAATAATTAATGAACAATTTGCATTTTTCCAAGAGGCAAAGTTGTTCAGTATGTGGAGACCTATCAAATGATATAAAGCACTTGAGATTTGGACATACGGTTTGGGAGTTATGGGCACAAACGCGTTGAGGGGCGCTAAAGCGCCCCAGATTGGCCGATTTCGCCGAGTCCTTGGCCCTGAGTAACTGTGACCAGTACTGACCAAGTTTGAGCTTTCTACGGTTTGGGCTGCATGATCGTTTCTAGGGCGGAATAATAATAATAATAATAAAAATCAGAGCAAATACAATAGTGTTCCAGCGCTTTGCGCTTGAACCCTAATAATAATAATAATAATAATAATAATAATAATAATAATAATAATAATAATAATAAAAATAGGGGGCACAGTGGCTTAGTGGTTAGCACGTTCGCCTCACACCTCCAGGGTCGGGGGTTCAATTCCCTCCTCCACCTTGTGTGTGTGGAGTTTGCATGTTCTCCCCGTGCCTCGGGGGTTTCCTCCGGGTACTCCGGTTTCTCCCATGGTCCAAAGACATGCATGGTAGGTTGATTGGCATCTCTGGAAAATTGTCCGTAGTGTGTGATTGCGTGAGTGAATGAGAGAGTGTGTGTGTGTCCTGCGATGGGTTGGCACTCCGTCCAGGGTGTATCCTGTCTTGATTCCCGATGACGCCTGAGATGGCACAGGCTCTCCGTGACCCGTGGTAATTCGGATAAGCGGTAGAAAATGAGTGAGAGTGAGTAATAATAATAATAATAATAATAATAATAATAATTATAATTATAATAACATAACAATAACAATAATATAATATAATAATAAGAAGAAGAGGAAGAAGACCAATAATAATAATAATATAATATTAATAATAGTAATAATAATAATAAGAAGAAGAAGACCAATAATAATAATATAATATTAATAATAGTAATAATAATAATAATAATCATAATAATAATAATAATTTGGTTATTTTTATATTTCGCTACTATTATTGCTGGCTGTCTAAAAGCCGCCTGTAGTGATCTATGCCAGTGGTCCCCAACCTTTTTATCGCCGCAGACCGGTCAACGTTTGTTAATTTTCCCGCGGCCCGCTGGGGGGGTTGGGGGTCGGGTGGGGGGCCGTGTTGATTGTTTATATTTTAGGTTGTTTTGATTTAATAATTTTAATATAATTGAAATTAAACATCCCTGCAAAATAAAATACAGTTACACCAAAAAATGAATATAAAGTGATTTAACATTTTAACTCACTACAACGCTAAATCAATGAGAACCCTGAGCTTGTTTCTTTGCAATGAGACGCTTCCATCTGGAGTAATAGGAGACAATGACACCCGAAGTGTGTTGCTTATGTCCAGTTTATTCCGTTGTTTTGTTTTGGTTGCTGTCACTGCAGAAAACCCGCTTCACACAGATAGGATGTCGGAAATGGCAATAGGGATTTAAGTGCTGTGTTGGCAATCTCAGGGTGTTCCGCCATGACTTTAATCCAGAACACCGGCAGAGATTCTAACTTTCTAACGACGTCAGTTTCTTACTCATTTTTGCTAATTTGTGGGTTAAATTTGAGCAAACACAATATACACGTACACCAAGCACTGTTATACATGATAAAGTACAGGTGAACAGAGAGAAGAGCGATACACACCTTCTCTCCACCAAAGCTACAACGCCACTGCCGCTTGCAGCCGCTCAGCTGCAGACGTCACTTAAAAAACCGGCTCGATATCACAATATTTTGCGCATGCGCGGTATTGGTGCGGCTTTAGGTGACGTCTCTCAGCTCTCTCGTTAACCTCTCGTCCATGGAAAGTCGCACAAACCCGAGAGAAATACACCACAGTAAATAAAATGGAAATAATTTAATGTTCCTTGGGCGGCCCGGTACCATTTGGTCCACGGACCGGTACCGGTCCGCGGCCCGGGGGTTGGGGACCACTGCTCTGTGCTGTTTAGTAAGTCACTTGGTATTATGACCACTAGAGGGTCTCATTTCACAAGTAGTCACAACTCAGGGAATGTGTGTAGTGGTTGTTCTGGGCGGCGTGAGACGTTGTTTCTGCATGTTATCAAATAAAGCACATAAGTTTATGCTCCTGCCTCACTATTCCCTGCCTCACAAGATATTACACCGCCCCACATAAATGTACATGCAGCTCGTCAATCTTGATTGTTAAGCATGTTAACTTTTTACTTTGAGAGAAATTCTTACTTTAAGTAACTCAGGTCATGCAGAGTCAAACCCACAAAAGTTAACAAAGCCTATTTTTCTGTATTTATTCAGACAGTCTTAGAGAGAAGTACAGGTCATATTTCGTGACAGCTTTACTACCCACTATATGTCTCTCAGATCTTATCAGCAGATATGACAGCTGTCATTATCGATAAGAAAATAGGTCAAAGTTTTTAGAAATTAGTTTTTTAATTATGTTTTATTAATTAATTAATTAATTATTTAATTAATTTATTTATTTATTTGAAATTAGTTATTGAAATGAATAAAAGTCAAAGGTTATACCTTTGATCTGGCATATGTATGTTTTTGTTCCAAATGAGCTAGGAGACTACTTAAAACTCACATGTTTTGATCCGGGGGGTGGGTTGTGATAGGGTTACCCCTCCCGTCAGAATGAATGTTTGTGAGAGGGTTATACCCTCCCCTCAGACTGATCATTAGCCAACGGGTGCTATCTACAACGTCACACAAGCGCTAAAAAATTAGAATTGAAAATAATCCTACATCCCATGAATTCTGCTTTTTCCTCGACTTTTTCAAGTAGTCAGTACTTTAAATCCAAATGCTCAAAATAATTAAATAGATTGAACAGTGTCAACTTAATTTTATAAAACTATTCAACCAACTTAAGTATTTTAAGTTTCTAGTACTTTTTTCACTTTTTTGATTTTATTAAACTAATTATTTTTTATTAACTTAAACTATTAGCAGTATGTGTTAAGTATGTGACACTTAAGAGTAAAATTTCACTGTACTTATTTTTGTTGTTTCAACATTAGAATTTCAAAGGTTTTTGAAAACTGAGGTAAAATGAGCTGCAAGCAAACTATTATACAACTCTCCAACATATAATGATAAATTATTTAAACTGAAAAAATCAAATAAACATTTTAAATTACATATTTTAAAATATTTCACTTCAACTAAATTCATGAAGGTTGTATCTTAATTATCAATATGTATCTTTATATTTTATAAAATGCCCGTTTCTTAAAAAATACTGTTTGAATTTTTTTTTTTTTTAAATCCCTGTGTTTTGCGAGATTTAATTAAGGGTTACTGTCTGCAGTAAGCATCCCGGTTGATTTAAGGACTGGTTTCCTTTGGCTCACGTGTCTAAGATGAAGAAAATATCAACATTCAAGACGTTCTACAAGATTTATTTATTTATTTTTTTCTCAGCTAAGGGATAGAATAACTGAAAACTTTGAGCATGTCTACAGTGCACTACAAAACACTATCCATAGTGAATAGTTATGGATAACCATATTCTAAGATGAAGAAAATATCAACATTCTAGACTTTCTAGGGAATTCTTACATCTAAGGGATAGAATAAAGAATTGTTGAGACATTTTTACATTGGACATGGCACAGAAGCGCTCAAATAATTCTCCCACTTCGGAAGCTAAAAAATTAGAATTGAAAATAATCCTACATCCCATGATTTCTGCTTTGGTGAAACCTCGACTTTTTCAAGTAGTCAGTACTGTAAATCCAAATGCTCAAAATAATTAAATACATTGAGTAGTGTCAACTTAATTTTATAAAACTATTACACTAAATTAAGTATTTTAAGTCTCTAGTACTTTTTTTTCGATTTTATTAAACTAATTATTTTTTATTAACTTAAACTATTAAGTATGTGACACTTAAGAGTATAATTTCATTGTACTTATTTCTGTTACCTCTGGATCAATTATGCACAATTTTGGGGTGTCGTATCACTGCTATGCGGACGACACTCAACTTTATGTACCTATTAAACGCAAAGATAACTCAGCACACAAGAGATTGGAGGCTTGCCTGCAAGAACTCAAATTATGGCTTACAAATAATTTTATGATACTTAACGATGACAAAAACCAAATCATTCAATTTGGACCAAAAGAGCACCCAGAAGAAGTTTCTATTAACCTTGGTACTCTTAATCCTTATCTTACTTCTGATGTTAAAGATCTAGGATTTTGGCCTTAAATTAGACAAACAAATCAACACTATAGTTAGTACCAGCTTCTTTCACATTCGCAGGATAGCTAAAGTCAAAACTTTCTTAAGTAGGAAACGTTTTGAAACAGTTATCCACGCTTTTTTATCTCAACTCGACTTGACTACTGTTATTCTTTGTACTCTTGCTCAGGGGCGTGTGCACTTGTTTGACGTTATAGATAGCACCCGTTGGCTAATGATCAGTCTGAGGGATGGGGGTAACCCTATCACAACCATCCATTCTGAGGGGAGGGGTAACCCTATCATAAACCACTTTTATTGTTACATCACCACAGCACGTGTGCCTTGGTGAGTGATTGCAGAAACAATTTACATACAGGTGAAATTAAGAATAATTTACATACAGGTGAAAATGTACAAATGTGCAATATGAAAATCCGCAAGGTAATGGCATATAGGTAGTCATGTGATCTTACAAACCTGCACATCAACAGACAGCAAAAATTTATGTTCAGCATTTGTGTACATATCTGGAAATTTTGGTACTATGATTTTCAGAACAGACTACACATGAAGGTGTAAAACGGAGGTTAAATAAACAAACAAACAAACAAACAAATAAATAAATAAAAAGATCAATGTTTTCAAATCAGACAAACTACATGGTTGGAGTCTGAACAGGGGTAAATGAAAAAACAAGTTTGTATTAATATGAACTGTTTACATAACATGGTACTGTCAATTATTCAAAAACACTCACTGTGCAGGTCCTGAAAAACCTAGAGACTTCCTCACATAGATGCACAGGAAGGGCATGAAGAACAGTGGTACGTGTATGTCATTAAATTCCTATACAATAAAAATAAAACTGTACAAAACTGAACTGTAAATTTTAAAAAGTCCAAACATATATACAAAAAATAACTTTAAAGTATCTTTAATGGAATCAAACAAAAACCAGAGACAAATTGTAGTGTTTGGGCTCATTAGAAACTTTCCTCTTCCAATACAAAATTCTACCAATAAAATGTATAACATGTATTTGAACAGTGCAACTCTTTACCTGTTCATCTTGGATTTTTAAGATTTTAACCAAATTACCTGCTGTCTTTCCAGTTCTGGATGCCTTCTGTCTATACAAGGTCATCAATCGAGGAAGATGTCGGTCAAACACCGAGTATAATGTGTTGGGCAGGTTCTGGTTTGTAATCCGTTGGAACTCTGCATACACATACGTTTTTAAAAGGACATGACAGAAAACACAACCATATTTATAATGAATTTGGTAAATCTACTTCCATCCCATTGAGCAGAAAAGAACCCTATATAAAGTAATAAACCCAACTTTGTTATCAGCAAACGAATAACAGAAAAAATGTCTTGAAAAAGAATCTATCGCTTTTGTAACACGCACTTCACTTTGCATAGTGACAGCATTACCACATGGGTTGTTCATTATCATTGTTTAATTATTCCTTTAGACACATCTATGAACTGTGAATACACGGATGAACAGTGTTTATAAAGTTTTGTTTAGATTAAAAGAAAAGGAAAACAGAAAGAACATAAATATAAAAGAACACGTACAAGTTACCAACAATTAAAAGCACTTGAAAAGAACTTGTGTTTTTAACATGGATTTAAATTCAGCAAAAGTAGAAGACGTTCCGACTGGGGGTGGCAAGCTATTCCACATCTTAGGGCCCGCTACTACGAAAGCTCAGTCTCCCCTGCGTTGCAGACGGGATCATGGTACCAGTACAAGATGGCCATTTTGGGATCTAAGTGAGCTTGAAGCATTGTACATAACAATCAAATCAGATAAATATTTGGGAGCTAGATTATTGAGAGCTTTGTATAGCAATACTAATAGCAGTATCTTGTATTCAATACGGTATTGAACTGGCAGCCAGTGCAAAGAACGTAAGATTGGTGTAATATGGTCTTGTTTGCGGCTACCGGTGAGTAGACGGGCTGCCACATTTTGAACCATTTGAAGACGAGAGATGGAAGAGAGAGGTAACCCAGAGTACAAAGAATAACAGTAGTCAAGTCGAGTTGAGATAAAAAAGCGTGGATAACTGTTTCAAAACGTTTCCTACTTAAGAAAGTTTTGACTTTAGCTATCCTGCGAATGTGAAAGAAGCTGGTAATAACTATAGTGTTGATTTGTTTGTCTAATTTAAGGCCAAAATCCTAGATCTTTAACATCAGAAGTAAGATAAGGATTAAGAGTACCAAGGTTAATAGAAACTTCTTCTGGGTGCTCTTTTGGTCCAAATTGAATGATTTGGTTTTTGTCATCGTTAAGTATCATAAAATTATTTGTAAGCCATAATTTGAGTTCTTGCAGGCAAGCCTCCAATCTCTTGTGTGCTGAGTTATCTTTGCGTTTAATAGGTACATAAAGTTGTGTGTCGTCCGCATAGCAGTGATACGACACCCCAAAATTGTGCATAATTGATCCAGAGGTAACAGAAATAAGTACAATGAAATTATACTCTTAAGTGTCACATACTTAATAGTTTAAGTTAATAAAAAATAATTAGTTTAATAAAATCGAAAAAAAAGTACTAGAGACTTAAAATACTTAATTTAGTGTAATAGTTTTATAAAATTAAGTTGACACTACTCAATGTATTTAATTATTTTGAGCATTTGGATTTACAGTACTGACTACTTGAAAAAGTCGAGGTTTCACCAAAGCAGAAATCATGGGATGTAGGATTATTTTCAATTCTAATTTTTTAGCTTCCGAAGTGGGAGAATTATTTGAGCGCTTCTGTGCCATGTCCAATGTAAAAATGTCTCAACAATTCTTTATTCTATCCCTTAGATGTAAGAATTCCCTAGAAAGTCTAGAATGTTGATATTTTCTTCATCTTAGAATATGGTTATCCATAACTATTCACTATGGATAGTGTTTTGTAGTGCACTGTAGACATGCTCAAAGTTTTCAGTTATTCTATCCCTTAGCTGAGAAAAAAATAAATAAATAAATCTTGTAGAACGTCTTGAATGTTGATATTTTCTTCATCTTAGACACGTGAGCCAAAGGAAACCAGTCCTTAAATCAACCGGGATGCTTACTGCAGACAGTAACCCTTAATTAAATCTCGCAAAACACAGGGATTTAAAAAAAAAAAAAAAATTCAAACAGTATTTTTTAAGAAACGGGCATTTTATAAAATATAAAGATACATATTGATAATTAAGATACAACCTTCATGAATTTAGTTGAAGTGAAATATTTTAAAATATGTAATTTAAAATGTTTATTTGATTTTTTCAGTTTAAATAATTTATCATTATATGTTGGAGAGTTGTATAATAGTTTGCTTGCAGCTCATTTTACCTCAGTTTTCAAAAACCTTTGAAATTCTAATGTTGAAACAACAAAAATAAGTACAGTGAAATTTTACTCTTAAGTGTCACATACTTAACACATACTGCTAATAGTTTAAGTTAATAAAAAATAATTAGTTTAATAAAATCAAAAAAGTGAAAAAAGTACTAGAAACTTAAAATACTTAAGTTGGTTGAATAGTTTTATAAAATTAAGTTGACACTGTTCAATCTATTTACTTATTTTGAGCATTTGGATTTAAAGTACTGACTACTTGAAAAAGTCGAGGAAAAAGCAGAAATCATGGGATGTAGGATTATTTTCAATTCTAATTTTTTAGCGCTTGTGTGACGTTGTAGATAGCACCCGTTGGCTAATGATCAGTCTGAGGGGAGGGGGTAACCCTATCACAAACATTCATTCTGAAGGGAGGGGTAACCCTATCACAAACCACCCCCGGATCAAACATGTGAGTTTTAAGTACTTGTCTCCTAGCTCATTTGGAACAAAAACATACATATGCCAGATCAATGGTTTGACCTTCATTAATTTCTTAATTCATTTCTTTATTAATTTCTTATACACCCCCGGATCAAACGTGAGTTTTAAGTACTTTTCTCCTATCTACTTGAAAACAGATACAACTCACGTGGTGGGCGTGTCCACTCAGGGACGTGTGTGCACGTTTTTTGCTAAGTCACAAACATACATATGCCAGATCAAAGGTATAACCTTTGACTTTTATTCATTTCAACAACTAATTTCAAATAAAAAAAATAATTCAAACTCCACACACACAAGGTGGAGGCGGGAATCGCCTTCACTGTTAATGAGGAGGTGTTCGGACAGGTCGGTTGGTGTGTTTGAAGACAGTTAAGGACGTGCATGTTGCTTGTGTATATGTTTGGGCACCAGAACATCAGATCCTCTTTTGAGAACTTCCAGGCACTCTGCATCTTTTCAGATTTTTTTAATATTAACGAACCCCTCGTTCTTCACTTTTTTCATAGTGCTATTGTCTGTTTTTTGCACTCAACTGAAAGTAAAAAGAAAACGTTGATTACACTGTGGCTTACTTGCATGTTATTTTCCCATCCAAAGCAGGATAAAGACCTGAATACCTAAATAATTGGATATGTGTTATGTTGCTTTTAACTGGTTTTATTTACAGCAGCACTTTGCTGAAGGACTGATGATGGACTCAGAACCACACATCTGTAGGATCGGTTTGTATTCTGCTTCTGGACATTTTAGCAGATGCACCATCTGAGACACTTTGATCAATTCCCACTCAGCTACATTATTTAGGCAAATGTTTGTGCGCCCCTGACCATCACTCATATGTAACTGTTAAACGTCACATTTTAGATTTATTCCCCTTTCTTTGCTGTTCTAATCAGCTCCACTCTTCTCTTCTGGGAGGGTTTGCACTAGATGTCCACATGTGAGAAATAATTCAGCCCCAGTTTGTGTTGTTTAAATAAGAGAATTCTACAAGCAACACATAACAATATCATGTTTCTTTTGTTTTAAATCTCTTCAATCGTTCTCTTCTGTGACAATAAAGGAAAAACTCTTAAAGGAAAAGATTACAAATCAAAGTTGAATTTTATTTTTATATTATTGTAATTACATTGTAAAAGGCACAACGTGGTGATTAAAACAGATTTGTAAAGACATTTCCTGAGATGATTTCTTGATTGAGAGACTGCTCACAGCCGGATTAACAACACATACAGATAAAGTGTAGAAAGCTCGTCACTCTGCGGCTTGTAGAATCGCAGAATAATTATTTGCGAGCGATGTCGTAATTAGCAGCAAACCAATCACACGTCTCCTTCATGGCTGAGGAAAAGCAAACATGTGTAAGTTCAGAATCAAACATCTGTGTGTGTGTGTGTGTGTGTGTGTGTGTGTGTGTTTACCTTCATGGAATGGAGTGAATGTAAAATTAGGTAGGTAGCATCTCAGTTTAGCGTTACTCGCCGTTTTCTTCAGCTGACCATCAGATTTGCTTGTGTCGTACTGAACACATCAGGTAAAGGACAAAGTCTGTGTTTCACTGTACTCCTGATACCACACACACACACACACACACACACACACACACATATACATACACACATACACATGCAAAAACACTCAAATTTAACCTTTTATTAAATCTGACAGCATATCAGACTATTAATTATCCTGAGTGATAAATCATGGCATCTAGTCCCTGAATGCCTGTTTTTTCTCAACTGTGATAATACTTGCTTTTGAAACACTTTAATAACACACACACACAAACACAAACACACACACACAAACACACAAACACACAAACACACACACACACACACAAGTGAAGGATACAATCACTGGTCCTGTGAAGCCAAAAGCTTTCACAATCGCATCAACAGCATCTTTAATGGTCATCTCTTCCTCCTCTCCAACTGCAAACAGAACAGATCTGTACAATGAGCAGTGAATGGGATGAAATGTGGATGAGTATTTTATATATATATATACAATTCAGATATATAGAGGGCAGATGTAGATATACTGTAGTTATAAAGATTTTAACAGAAACAATTAAAAATACATACGTTTGAAACACTTAGAAACAGTTTAACAAATAAGAGTATAACATATAAAATGAATAAATAATTAATAAATACAAAAAAATTTTATTAAATAAAATTAGTTTCTTTAAAGAAAAACAAAACATTATTACAGACAATAACTTAAATCTTAAAATAGAAGTTACTTAAAATAAAATAAATAAATGCAATATTTATTATTATTTAACTAAAGTTAGCTAACTAAAAACATTCATTCATGTCTTCTTAGTAATGTCATGTGACCAATGTGTGTTAGTGTGTGTCTTACTGATGAAGTGTGAGTACCTGAGAGAATGATGGGCTGGATTTCGTCGTATTCTCTCAGCACCCAAACACAAAGACGAGCCAAATCTACAGAGAAGATGAATTGACGTAGTCCTTGACCAGAACCCCAAACCTCCAGAGCTTTTCCGTCCCCTAAAGCACACACAAGTATTTCACAACAGTTTCCACAGTACTGAATTAACAGCCCCAGCTCAAGCATGAAAGACATTGACAGTGTTCGTTGCAAAAAGATCCCATAATTACTCAGCTGTCACCAAACTCTCAGTCTGACATTTCATCTTCATTCTGTAAGATTCTCAGACCTCCCTGACATTGTCTTGTACGACGCCTCACCCTCTGACAGAATGTACTTATTTTCTAGAAAGATGTGTTAATGATGCTAATGCTACCCTTTGTGCAGCTCTTCCTGGATGTTAAATAACTACAAGATGTGTGTGGGGGTTGTTGTGTGTGTGTGAGTGTGTATGTGTGTGTGTGTGTGTCAGTGTTTCTTACTCTTTGCCAGGTAAGTCTTATGGATGAGAGCAGGTACAACGTGACTGTCCTCAATGTTGAAGTTGTCATGTGGGCCAAAAATGTTTGTAGGAATGACAGCTGTGTATCGCCGTCCGTGCTGCTGGAAACAGGCCCTACACACACACACACACACACACACACACACACACACACACACACACACACACACAGCTATTTCACTGCCAGCAAATAAATCTTGAGAGCCGTTTCCATCATACCTGTTAACTTTATTACATAATTACCCCATAAATAACTTGAACGTTAAACTTGTAACATGAAAGACATTTTTCTGTCTGAACGACTAATTTGTTCGTGCGATGTGACAATTTTCCGAATAAAACTACATCACACAACGAAACTACGAAGAACAAACTCCTCTTGTGAAAACTTACCTGTGTCAGAAAGCGTGTTCCCTCTGACTGCTAAAAACACTGACACTGGAGACTCTCTGAAGGAATTTTAAATAAACAATCTTCTCCTCACACACTTTTTTTTTTATTGTGAGACGTGACAAACCTGTTGTATACGTCAACCATCCTCTTGGC
>NC_083483.1:1987955-2002955 GCF_030014155.1 Tachysurus vachellii | reverse complement strand
TGTAGCTGGACGTGTGTGTGTGTGTGTGTGTGTGTGTGTGTGTGTGTGTGTGTGTGGCCGCACGTGCAGTTCAGAGAGAGTTCTCGCAATACACTTTTCAAAGCAACGGTGAAGCATCGCCTCTGAATATAATATATATTATATAAATATATATATTAAAATGATTCAGTAATATTGTATTGTAATATTATTCAGTAATATTGTCTGTGCGATATCGACTTTTGTGATTGGCCAATACCGACAGGCTGGAGCCAATGGAAATGCTTCTCTCCTTCGGTGCGCGTCTTTATTCCTCTGAGAACTTCAAAGCGGACCGCTTGAGGTTAATTATCTGGAATGATTAGTATATTATTTGATTAACTAACACACGACGTACTGTACTAGATACGTAATAATTGCACCTAAGAAGATTGGAACTGACCAGTGAACTAAATCCATAAGTGTCAAGACAAATACAGCAACAAGCAAAGAGGCGTTGACAGAGAGTCAAGAAATGATGATGAAAATAATAATTATTATTACTTCAGTAAAGTTCATTAAATCTATTCTGTTGTTAGATTAGTGTGGTTGTTAGATTACTTATGTACTGTGTATGGACTGACAAAGGTGGTGCATGAGGAAGCAATCTGACAACAATGCAGTAAATCATTTAGGTGCATCAAAAAGTTATGTTCGTTAAGATACCAGAAGACAAGCAGACACGATAATAAAGCACAAATTAGTGCATAAAAGGTCACCAAAATGAAGTAACCTCATAATTAATTACAAAAGGAGGAGAAAAACTGCAAAAAGGTCCACTTTTTGAAAAAAGAACCCCCCCCCCCCCCACCCCCCTTCAATAGGCTGGCTATGGATCTGTATATGTATAGCATATTATATATAATATATAGCACCGAATGTGATGTTAATGTGAATAATAATAATAATAATAATAATAATAATAATAATAATAATAATAATAATAATTTTGGTGCTATTACCGCTGGGTGTCTAAAAGCTGCCCCACACAAATGTACATGCATCTCGTCAATCTTGATTAACCGCAGTAACAAACTCACCCATGTTTTAACAGCAAAGCTCATTAAAAAATGAATGAATGGAAATCTGAATAAAAATAAAATAAATAATAAATAGAATTTTATATATAAATAGAATTTTTATTCATTTCAATAAAATCAATTTATTATAAAATAAAAAATAATTCAAAAACATTTACCTTCTTTTTTTAAGCGTTTTAAATTTCTCCAAGTGTCTCCAAGTGTCTCCAAGTGTCTCCAAGTGTCTCCAAGTGTCTCCAAGTGTCTCCAGGTGTCTCCAGTTGTGTCAGGTGTCTCCAGTTGTGTCAGGTGTCTCCAGTTGTGTCAGGTGTCTCCAGTTGTGTCAGGTGTCTCCAGGTGTCCCGTCATTTATTATGTTCATTTATTTACACAGAAAATGCACAGTGGTTGTAAGAAAGACAACAACTGCGTTAAACGACGCAAAATCAAGATAAAACAAAGGTGTTTCGACTCCTGAATAACAGCCGCATTGTCTGTCCTGGGCACCTAAATCCTGTCTGTCTGTGAAGGAAAGTGGCCCCTACACTCCCCGTTACGTGCCAAAGAATCGATTCGTTCCGATGAACAGGATCATGAGTCGAACTTGAAGATTCGATTCATTTGGTTCTGCACGAGATATATGCAAAATGATTCATTTCACCATGTTGTGATGTTTTTACTGACTCGAACAATTAGTGAAAGTAAACATGAGTTTTGTGTTTTTTTCTTTTCATGGGGACGATTGAGATGTTGTGAGAATAAAGTCTGTGTTTTATAAAGTAAACATGTAAAAGGTACAAATATGGTACAAAGTGTAATGATTTCTAAAAGTAAAAAAACACTTATACCCCACTTGTCTGTCCTTATTTATATTTTTCATAATTAATTTATAATTAGGGGGCACGGTGGCTTAGTGGTTAGCACGTTCGCCTCACACCTCCAGGGTTGGGGGTTCGATTCCCACCTCCACCTTGTGTGTGTGGAGTTTGAATGTTCTCCCCGTGCCTCGGGGGTTTCCTCCGGGTACTCCGGTTTCCTCCCCCGGTCCAAAGACATGCATGGTAGGTTGATTGGCATCTCTGGAAAAACTGTCCGTAGTGTGTGATTGTGTGAGTGAATGAGAGTGTGTGTGTGTGTGCCCTGCGATGGGTTGGCACGCTGTTCAGGGTGTATCCTGCCTTGATGCCCGATGAGACCTGAGATAGGCACAGGCTCCCCGTGACCCGAGGTAGTTCGGATAAGCGGTAGAAGATGAATGAATGTTCTCCCATTCTTGTCTAATACAGGCTTCTAGTTGCTCAACCGTCTTAGGTCTTCTTTGTCACATCTTCCTGTTTATGATGCGCCAAATGTTTTGTATTGGTGAAAGATCTGGACTGCAGGCTGCCATTTCAGTACCCAGATCCTTCATCTACACAGCCATGATGTAATCGATGCAGTATGTAGTCTGGCATTGCCATGTTGGAAAATGCAAGATCTTCCCTGAAAGAGACGACGGCTGGATGGGAGCGTATGTTGTTCTAGAACTTGGATATACCTTTCAGCATTGATGGTGCCTTTCCAGATGTGTAAGCTGCCCATACCATCACAGATGCAGGCTTCTGAACTGAGCGCTGATAACAAAATGGGTTGTCCTTGTCCCCTTTAGTCCGGATGACATTGTGTCCCAATTTTCCTGAAAAGAACTTCAAATTTTCATCTGTCTGACCACAGAACAGTTTTCCACTTTGCTACGGTCCATTTTAAACGAGTCTTGGCCCAGAGAAAACGCCTGCGCTTCTGGATCATGTTTAGATACGGCTTCTTTTTTGACCTATAGAGTTTTAGCCGGCGATTTGTGGATTGTGGATTGTGTTCACAGACAATGTTTTCTGGAAATATTCCTGAGCCCATGTCGTGATTTCCATTACAGTAACATTCCTGTATGTGATGCAGTGCCGTCTAAGGGCCCAAAGATCACGAGCATCCAGTACGGTTTTCCGGCCTTGACCTTTACGCACAGAGATTGTTCCAGAATCTCTGAATGATATTATACACTGTAGATGATGAGAACTTCAAACTCTTTGCAATTTTTTCTCTGAGAAACTGATTTTGCTCCACTATTTTTCACCACAGCATTGGGGGAATTGGTGATCCTCTGCCCATCTTGACTTCTGAGAGACAATGCCACTCTGAGAGACTCTTTTTATACCCAATCATGTTGCCAATTGACCAAATAATTTGCAAATTTGTCCTCCAGCTGATCCTTATATGTGCATTCAACTTTCTCGGCCTCTTCTTGTTACCTGTCCCAACTTTTTTGGAATGTGTAGCTCTCATGAAATCCAAAATGAGCCAATATTTGGCATGACATTTCAACATTTGGTATTTTATCTATATTCTATTGTGAATAAAATATAAGTGTATTTGATTCGTAATTCATTGCATTCCTTTTTTATTCACAATTCGTACAGTGTCCCAACTTTTTTGGAATCGGGTTTGTATATATTATAAACTGTCTACACTGACACCATTACAGAGAAAAAAACCTTCTAATTGCTGTGATGTGTTTAGTATCAACATGCAGCGTAGATACTGAAAAAAGAAAGAAGCGTCTGAAACAGAAGACAACTATTCAGAGCATCAGGACATGAAACTGCAAGACATATAATCATGTCAAGAGAAGCATAAAGAGAAAGAGGTTTAGCAGGACAGAACGGGACGCGTTTCATCCTCACACTGTTAGCAACAATTAAGCAATTATAAATGTTAAACAAATAAATTTTATTAGCTTTGCTACACAGGAATTAAGAATCTCAAACATGCGAGCTCCATGATGGAGGTTAAGGTTGGAGTGGAAGATCTCTAGTGTCCTGCTCAGAGCCCTGACTGAACACCTTTGGGATGAACTGGAACTGGAGATGTTTGGAACCATCCCAACATCAGCGTCTGATCTCACTGTGCTGAATGAACATAAATCCACATCCAACATCTAGTGCAAACCCTTCCAGAAGAGAAGAGTGAAGCTGATTAGAACAGCAAAGAAAGGGGAATAAATCTAAAATGTGACGTTTAACAGTTACATACGAGTGATGGTCAGGGGCGCACAAACATTTGCCTAAATAGTGTAGCTGAGTGGGAATTGATCAAAGTGTCTCAGATGGTAGAATACAAACTGATCCTACAGATGTGTGGTTCTGCGTCTATCATCGGTCCTTCAGCAAAGTGCTGCTGTAAATAAAACCAGTTAAAAGCAACATAACACAATTATTTAGGCCTTTACTTCAGGACTTTATCCTGCTTTAGATGAAAAAATAAGACGCAAGTAAGCCACAGTGCAATCAACGTTTTCTTTTTACTTTCAGATGAGTGCAAAAAACAGACAATAGCACTATGAAAAAAGTCAAGAAGTGAAGAAAGGGGGAAGGGAGGAATATCAGGACGGCCCGCGCCGATCCCTGAACCTTTGGTACATTCAGTGCAATTGAAATAGCATAAATAATGGAACAGAATAAGAACCGTGTAAACTGGAGTGAACCTATGAAGATGATGATTATTTCCAGTTAAAGTTTGTACAGACGAGTGTGTTTTACTAAAAAACGGACATTCGTTAAAAGCCGCATACATACAATGCACACAGATTATGGCAGTGTGGATAAGAATCCAGGGGAACATGAGCGCAAGCAGCAACGACGCGAAGCTGTTCCTCAGAGACGTCCCATCTAAAGCTTCCACGTTTTGGAACAGAAAACAAAAACAACCAGTTCTTCATCTTCAAATTCGGTCGAAAGTATATTCCTACTGCCTTTAACCTGTTTCTCCGTATAGCACATTGTACTTGAGGAAACCAAAAGGTTCGTGTCCCAGACTTACCGCATACTGCGTCAGACATTTGCCTGCTTGAGTAACCTAAAGAAGGCTTTGTACAGCAAGTATAAACATAATTATCTATAGAAAGGTGATGAAGTGTATACATTTCAAACAGAGTGTGTGAAAGTGTGATGATATAAGAAAGCACTGATATATGGTACGTATAGAAGTGTCATCCTTGTGGTTGAGTATAAAAAGACTTTTTGCAGAAGGACTCTCTCGGATCTCACGCGTGGGATTCTGTATGAAAAATTGTTCCAAAGTCGCCTACTGGATTTCTGAGCCACTTTGGTCCGTGTTTTAGATGTTCAGAGTGTTGGACGTTCAGAACATTTTGGCAGACGTTCTACATGTGACAGACACCGAAGAAACCGACCGTCTTGAGACTTGAGACAACATCATGGTGATTGAGCTACAACTCACGCACCACACTCTCTATTTCCTCTATCCAGTTCCTTTAATCCCAGGTGCATGGTCTGCTCTCGCGCCCAACCAGTTGGGAGGATCAACTACACTTGTCACTGATTGGTGCACGGAGATGGATTAGAAAGTGTGTTTGCTAGCAGTTTGTTTCTGGTGGTGGATTCTGAAGAATCGTGCAGACGCCGTGGTCAAAGTTCACTCCAAACCAAAAGTGCTGGTCTCCTCTACTGCGGTCAGCATTTTCTCGTACAGCATGGAGAACGAGGGGTACGGCGGCAGGTCGAGACGATTAAAACAGGTGTGAGCTCTGTTGATACAAGGGAAGACAATGTTCTGTAAGGAGACATGTATGTAGCACTGCACAACAGTTACAGTTAAACTGTGTTTGTTCTCTTAGACAGGGCCTTGCAATGGGATGAGTGTTTATAAGGTTATGTGGATGTTCCGTAGCATTAAACCTTACGATAAATTTATAAAACGTGTCAGAATTAAAAAAATGTAAAAAGAAATGCACTAGTTGGTGAAGTTGGCTGTGGTGTAAGAGGAATAAAACACTTCAGAGCTGTTGTAGAAACAGATGTAAAAGCATGTCACACTGCTGATTCACCTGGGTAAAGATGTGATCTTGCCCCACTTTTCCACACAGAACCGACGGGGGCCGTTGCTACCCCTGAGTGAGGCAAAACCTTCGTAGGGAATACTGGAGGTGCCTGTTACAAACTAACACAAATAAAAACACAACATTAACTGCTGTAACTTAAACAGCTGGATCGTGTGTGTGTGTGTGTGTGTGTGTGTGCGTGTGTGTGTGTGTGTGTGTGTGCGCTCACCTGAAGCAGCCTCAGCCTCTGTTCATTATTAAACCTTTCCACAGCTGCCCAGAACCAGCGGATTACAATGTGGTTGTCATGGTAACCTGGACAGAGTCATCAATAAGCATATATATGTATGTATATATGTATGTATGTATGTATGTATGTGTGTGTGTATGTGTGTGTGTACGTATGTATGTGTGTACGTATGTATGTGTGTATATATGTATGTGTGTGTGTGTATATGTGTATGTACGTATGTATGTGTGTGTATGTATGTATGTATGTATGTGTGTGTATGTATGTATGTGTTTATGTATGTGTGTGTATGTATGTATGTATGTATGTGTGTGTGTGTATGTGTGTACGTATGTACGTATGTATGTATGTATGTGTGTGTATACGTATGCATGTATGTATGTGTGTATGTGTGTATTTGTGTGTACGTATGTGTGTGTGTGTGTGTGTGTGTATGTATGTATGTGTGTATGTGTGTGTGTATGTGTGTGTGTACGCATGTATGTATGTACGCATGTATGTATGTACGTGTGTATGTGTGTGTACGTATGTAAGTATGTATGTATGTATGTATGTGTGTGTATGTATGTATGTGTGTGTATGTATGTGTATGTATGTATGTGTGTGTATGTACATATGTATGTATGTACGTATGTGTGTGTGTGTGTGTGTATGTATGTATGTGTGTGTATGTGTGTGTGTACGTATGTATGTATGTACGCATGTATGTATGTATGTGTGTGTATGTATGTATGTATGTATGTATGTGTGTGTGTATTTGTGTGTACGTACGTATGTATGTATGTATGTATGTATGTGTGTGTATGTATGTATGTGTGTATGTGTGTGTATGTATGTATGTGTGTATGTATGTATGTATGTGTATGTACGTATGTATGTGTGTATGTGTGTATGTACGTATGTATGTGTGTGTGTACGTATGTATGTATGTACGTATGTGTGTGTGTGTGTATGTATGTATGTGTGTATGTGTGTGTATGTGTGTGTGTACGTATGTACGCATGTATGTATGTAAGTGTGTATGTGTGTGTACGTATGTAAGTATGTATGTATGTGTGTGTATACGTATGTATGTATGTATGTATGTGTGTGTGTGTATGTATGTATGTAAGTGTGTATGTACGTGTGTATGTATGTGTGTGTGTATGTGTCTGTGTATGTGTGTGTATACGTATGTATTTATGTATGTATGTGTATATTTTTGTGTACGTATGTATGTATGTACGTGTGTGTGTGTGTGTGTACGTATGTAAGTATGTATGTATACGTATGTATGTATGTATGTATGTGTGTGTGTGTGTGTGTGTGTGTGTGTGTGTGTGTGTGCACTGTGTTACCGCCACGATATTCTGTGTTGTTCCTCCAGTCACTCAGATCGATCTCAGCTGTGCCAGCGATCACCAGCTCCAACTCCCGAGCGTCAAAAACCGAAACGAGCCGAGCGTCCACCACCTGCACACACACACACACACACACACACACACACACACACACGAGACTCTGTTAAACACTAAACTCATAAGGAATTTAAGTTCAGCACCTGTGAATGAGTAACTATAGAAACAATTCTTGCTCATTGATTTAAACTGCATAATGAACCCCTCAGGAGTTTGGTTCACCTCATAAAAGCCTCGCACCAGACTCTCGGTCTGCTGAACAACTCCTCTCTCTATCCTCCACTTCACCATGCGTTCGATGTACTCCTTCTTGTTCTTCTCTGAAACAGGGATGTTAGCACCCCCAGGCTTTAGCTCTCGCTCGGTGATCTAGAAATACAACACACACACAGTAACAGGGTGAAATAGTGTTAGTGCTAATAACATAGCATTTTTGCCAAGCATCTTGTCTCGCTCGTTAATAAAAAAAATCTGAAAAGCTGCCGAGTGTCTGGAAGTCCTCAAAAGATGATCTGATGTTCTGGTGCCCAAACATATACACAAGTGACATGCACATCCTTAACTGTCTTCAAACACGCCAACCGACCTGTCCGAACACCTCCTCGTTAACCGTGAAGGTGAGGTCCAGCATGTCCTCGATATCGTTGTCCTTCATCCACTGCAAGCTCTGGTGGAATTCCTCATCCAGAAACTCTAGATCACTGAGATCACATGGACTAGTGACAGAAAAACAGGGAAAAACAAAAAGGACTGTCTGAAAAAATACGGAAAATACGGAGTTTGTTTACTTTTGTGGGTTTGATTCTGCATGACCTGAGTCACTTAAAGGTGAGGTCTCTGATGTTTGAAAGCCAATGTTGACATTTGAAATCACCAAAACAAACACGCCCCTAACTCAAACGGGTCCCACCCCTGTATTGATAGCTCCGCCCACACATACATACGTAACCCAGGCAACTAATGGAAAGAAATGTGTCTTTATCATAGCTGAAGTGAAGAACAATACGATTGTAGATAAACAAACAAGTAAAAATGACACACAAGTATAATCATGTAAAGGACAAAGACATATATTAGTTCTGTGTAACAAAACAAAACCAACGTTACTCACCTATCGAGAAGGAAAAAAGCGCCTCGGCGTCTTAAGTAAAGTTGGTCACATATTCACAGATTGGAGTTTCCTGAGTCAATAACTCCTGAGCTAAACACTGTTACTACACAAAACACGGTTGTAGCTTTCTTCGCTTTCTTTCTTTGTTTTTATCCTCCATGTCAATGTTAAAACCGCTTTCTGCTAATGTCACACATGCGCACTGAACACTCTCTCTGCCCATAATGACAAGACACGCCCCTTTCTGCTCATTGGCTACACATTTGTTTTGATTTTTGTTTAGTTTGTCGTCCCGACTCAGTTTTCTGAAGCATTTCTCAAACAACGGAGACCCCACCTTTAAAGTAAGAATTTCTAAAATTACAAGCTAACAAGCAAGTTACACAACCTGTAGCTGCATGTGATATCCTCAGATAAGGTTTTTCAAAACTGTCAAAAAGCTGTAACTTTAACTGTAAGCTGTAACTTTAACTATAAAAGCTGTCTACTGCTGAACGTTATTTATTGCACCTCACTGTACTTTAGTCACCAAACAAATAAGTGCCGATAAGTGCTCGGTAGTAACAGGTATTCACTGAATAAACACTGATCAATGTACTCTCAGGCTGTGGAGATACACATTAGAGACGGTTAAATACGTGCGAGAAAATGCTAATTGTTGTAGGTAAAAATATCAGTATATATTGTTGTTAAAAAACCAAACAAACTGATTTTACCTTTGATATCTGATTAAGATAATAAAGAGAATAATACAAGAGAATCCTAAATGAAATAAACTATCTATTAACTGTGAGGAAGAGCGCCGAGGCTCAGAGGATAACCACAAACGTGGGTGTGATGCATGGTGAGTCATGAGAGCACCATCGTCACGGTGAAGCATGGTGGTGGTAGCTAGTTCTTTAGTCTGAGCCTCGTTCAGTATTTGGTGCAGTGCTTATGTCCACTCACATACGTAGTAGCCCCTTGTAGAAAGGTCGTGTGAAGAAGGCATCCAGCAGATACTGATGGATAAGAGCCAGGCCGAGGATGCGGCCACTGAAGCGAAACCTTGACAGACGCAGATGGACACTGTGTAAGTACGGACACTGATCACAGCTCAGTCAGTTCACTGAACCAGTCAATGTCATTGCACGATGCCAAAATTAGCACTTGAATAAATACCACAACAAAAGTTCAAATAAACCATAAAGCAATCACAACCAAGAATTCTGTACTGAATCAGATGTTTCGGTATTGATACAGAGGAAAGTTTCTCAGTAAAACAGCCACAGCTGTGAGTTTCTCAGACCACTCGTGATGATTGTCGACGAAGGCAGACATGGGGCTGATCTGGACGGTGTAGGTGTCATTGGCCGAGTACTCGAACAGGCCGTAGTAGGGGTTAAAGAGCTCGCGTGACACCAGGAAAAAGAACTCTCTGGAAGGGCCGCTGTAGTCCAGCCTGTGAACGCGACAACAAATTCAGATCGTTTCACTCACTTCACCGGTATAATCCTGAACCTGCATCCTGTCAGTCGATGGTACCAGGTGAGCGATATGACAATCACTGCATCATCAATACAGCCAATGTGTGAGGAATGTTTTTTACTTACCCCTCCTCACCGACGAAGCTGACGTAAAGTTTACTTCGCTGCAAGTCCTTTCTGGAGTAACACATGATCTGGTTGAAGGCATCTTCCAGCAAGTGATCTCTGCGCATGATCAGTCTGAAATTAAACACAGATTCAGTGAGGACTGTATACTGACGTGTAAGAACACGTTTATGTCGCTGTTAAACATTTTCACACGCTTACTTGACTTTCCCCGGCCCCTGGCCATAGCCCTTGGTCTCAAGCTTGCGGTAGAAATTGCGGAGTTTGGCTTCGAAGTCTCGCTTGTACGGCGCAGGAGCACGGGCGTTGGCTCGTTGTGTGCCTGAAAGAACGATTACATTTTATAGTATGGTTACATACAGTACGTGGTGACAAGAACACACTGGGAAGAGCTTCCAGTTAAACATGGAAACGTGAACTGCCTTATTGTAAAGCTGAAGAGGTTACAATGACTTATCACAGAGAACAATAATCACACATGACTGAAAATAAAGGACTTCTAACGTAACGTCTGCCGTAGCGATACGTGATTGTAGACGTTACGTGAACGTCTAGCCGTAGCGATACGTGATTGCACCCTTGAGAACAAAAAGAGCTTGGAGAAGGTTTTGAAGAGGAAATGTGAGTAAATGCATTGGATAGAAAACTCACTAGTACAATATGTGCTTGTCCCGGCCTCATACAATTTAAAATACTATGCAGTGTTCTGAGAGTCTCAGTATAATTTAAGTCATATGGTTAATTTTACTTGTCCTACAAATTACTGCATTAATTATTTATGTTTGTCGTTTGTTATTTTTGTATTGTAGCTATTATTGGACGAATGATTGTGTTATTTTCTGGTTGTAAAATAAGGATAATGTCGATGACTCAAATGTTTGTAAATTCTTATTTGCATTCTAAAATGGACTTTGTACTTTATTATGTGTAGAGCTGCAACCTCCCATTGTTACATGTGGCAGCCTCTGAGTATTTCAGACCTGCATTGTAAAAGTTGAACATTACAACTTATTACGAATAAACCGTATTTAGCCAGCCAACTGTATTTAGCGTGTATACAAACTGTATTTAGCGTGTTTAGCCAGCCAACACCTGCTGCACCTTATTGGCTACAGCCAATAAGGTGCAGCAGGTGTTGGCTGGCTAAACATTAACCCAGCTTTTACAATTATTTCCATGTCATTAATGTTTTGTGGAAACGTGTATGTTAGAGACGAAGGAAAGCAATCTTCTGAAGAGACGTTAACCAGCTTCACTCACTATAGAGGTGATGATTTTTGTGAATTGACTCATGACAGTCGTAATGCGATTTGTCATGCAATTATCCAATCAGAGAACCATGTGGCAATAAAAGAAAAAAAAGAAAAGAATGGGCGAAAAAGTTTTTTGGAAAAAACGCTCACCAGGCGAGTTCTGCGGGGAAGAAACCGGAGAACCCCGTGGAGACTGACAGTAGCTGGGATGCAATAAGGCATGGGGGGGCACGTACGACATCACTTCCTCTTCAAACAAGCTGGGGAATCAGATACGAGAGTGGTCATTCTCTGAACGTTGTGGAAGTGTTCTGCGAGATCGCTCACCTCACAGGAAACTCACCTTAGCAAAATGACCAAATCTGCATCGCTGGAGAGTCGCACCAAGCCGGCCGCGCCCTCGTTCCGGATAAACTGCACCTTCTCCCTGCGAATACAAAAAAACATGGCATGAGAGTCTTCCTCGATAAAGAAAACGCATTACTAAACATAAGGAAATTAGAGATTCTGGTCAGAAAGTTATACTGACACAAAGCTATAACCGTACTGATGATCCTGACATCTACAGCTTGTACTACGTAGCTAGCTAACTCATTTGACAGGATTTCCTTGTGGGATTTTAAGCCATATTTATCGTATGATGGATTAAGTACCTGAGTGAGTGATTCCTACTGAACTCGGGCTGTCTCTCCTGCAGGATCTCAAATATGTTTGGCTGCCTTAAAAAGGCCACGATCTTATCGTTGTATGCTGCAAATACGAAATGCTGAATAAGTACATAACATAAATAAAACAATTTCAAATAATAATAAGCCTTCAAATAATAAATGTCTGAATTAGAGATATCTCATCACTGCTCACTGGGTAGCAGGTATCAGTCTAACACGTTCATTACTCAGACTAATTACAGTCATTAAAAATGCTTTGCTAATAGCATTTGACGTCACATCATTATGTTGCTAAAGCTAGTGTACATAGTTGTTGTGCCAACGCACAGACGACACAGAATGACAACGATATAGCTGTATTTCACAAATACAAACACTCCACTCAGTGTAACTGACGTACATCACTAATGCCGTTCATGAACAACGAGCTGTTAGCTAGCTTAGAAACAGCGAGATCTAGTAACGTCAAAGGCTTATTTAATACTGAACACTAATCATTTAGGAAACTAACATGAACCAGGAGAGACAATGAGTGTAAACAAAGCAATTATAAATTACACGTTAACAACCGAACATACCAACAGGTACCATGTCCTGGCAATGATTGCGTCCGGCAGCATTAAAGGTGTTGGTCGGCCGGGGCAGGACGGTAGGACCGGCGTGACGTGGATCATCGACCACCTGTAACGCACGATTACAGTGTGTTCATTTGAGATCTGAGCTTGTAGTACAAAGCCTAAATACGAGCAGATTCTTATCTCAAATATATTTATATTTCCATCATTTGGACAGTTAGCTGGTTAGCATTTGGTTCTCTGATTGTACAATTTCAAATGTATTAATGTATTAGTGCATCAGAGCTTTTTCTAACATGTGTATTTAGAAAGTCAACAATTATACTTTATGTACAAAGAGTCTATAATAATCACGCTCAGTGCACACAAAGTGATCACATTGTGTTCAGAGAAAATAATGGGTCAAATATTTTACTGTTGGTGTAATGATCCATAATTCATCACTTGTGTCTCTATTTTCTTATCTTTTATAACGTATAGACCTACAAAAAAAACCCCTACAGTTGCTTGGATAGCTTTGTTTTACAAACAGACGTCGTTGTGTGTTTAGGAGCTGAATATTAGCGGAATAATAAAATAATAAAAATACACATGCGAGTAAAGGAAGGGATTTAAACTACCTGCTCAGCCACTCTGGGAAATAAAGCAGCTCATAATCATGGTGGTAAAAAGACTCCCTGACTTCTAATATAAACTGATTATCCGTGTGTTCATCTTTACATACAACAAAGAAAAAGAGCGCAGTGGTGATTACACTTCCTGAGACGGTGAGATGACTGTTTACGTCTCCCCCGGTTTAGTCCTTGTGATGTTTGCAGCCTCATGTATTACACCATAGCTTCAGGTGAAAGTGCTCATTATTATACAACACAATGTTCCGCTGTCCAGACTGTAAAAGTGCTATTTAAAGTCATTGACGTCCATTTCTTCTTAGCTACAGTATATTAGTCTTGTGTATTTATTAGTCAGGTGCAGTTATGGAAAGGAGAACAGTTTGGATATTTAGATGTTCCTTTATTCATGTGGCTCAGTTTATAACTGATATAATTTTGTCTCATAATTAGCAGGATGCATGATGTTTGAATAATGTGGGTGTGACCCTGTTGATGTGTGTGTGAGTGTGTGTTGTGTGGGTGCTTCTGTGTGTGTGTGTGTGTTTGTGTGTGTGTGTGAGTGTTTGTGTGTATTTTGTGTGTGTATTTTGTGTGTGTTTCTGTGTGTGTGCGTTTGTGTGTGTGAGTGTTTCTGTGTGTGTATTTCGTGTTTGTTTCTGTGTGTGTGAGTGTTTGTGTGTGTATTTTGTGTGTGTATTGTGTGTGTTTCTGTGTGTGTGAGTGTTTGTGTGTGTATTTTGTGTGTGTTTCTGTGTGTGTGTGAGTGTTTGTGTGTGTGTTTCTGTGTGTGTGCGTTTCTGTGTGTGAGTCTTTCTGTGCGTGTATTTCGTGTTTGTTTCTGTGTGTGTGAGTGTTTCTGTGTGTGTGCGTTTGTGTGTGTGAGTGTTTGTGTGTGTATTTCGTGTTTGTTTCTGTGTGTGTGTGAGTGTTTCTGTGTGTGTGCGTTTCTGTGTGTGTGAGTGTTTGTGTGTATTTCGTGTGTGTTTCTGTGTGTGTGTGTTTGTGTGTGTGTGTGTGTTTCTGTGTGTGTGTGTGTGTGTGTGTGTTTCTGTGTGTATTTGTTTCTGTGTGTGTATTTCGTGTGTGTTTGTGTTTCTGTGTGTGTGAGTGTTTCTGTGTGTGTGTTTGTGTATTTCTGTGTGTGTGTTGTGTGTGTTTCTGTGTGTATTTGTTTCTGTGTGTGTGTTTCTGTGTGTGTGCTTTTCTGTGTGTGTGTGAGTGTTTGTGTGTGTGTTTCTGTGTGTATTTGTTTCTGTGTGTGTATTTCGTGTGTGTTTCTGTGTGTGTGTGTGTTTCTGCGTGTGTGTGTGTGTGTATTTGTGTGTGTGTGTGTGTTGTGTGTGTTTCTGTGTGTATTTGTTTCTGTGTGTGTGCTTTTCTGTGTGTGTGTGTGAGTGTTTGTGTGTGTTTCTGTGTGTATTTGTTTCTGTGTGTATTTCGGTGTGTGTGAGTGTTTCTGTATGTGTGAGTGTTTCTGTGTGTGTGTTGTGTGTGTTTCTGTGTGTATTTGTTTCTGTGTGTGTATTTCGTGTGTGTTTCTGTGTGTGTGAGTGTTTCTGTATGTGTGAGTGTTTCTGTGTGTGTTTCTGTGTGTGAGTGTTTCTGTGTGTGTATTTCGTGTGTGTGTTTC